>NW_021628933.1:1092575-1245075 GCF_002157705.1 Plasmodium gonderi
AAAAAAAAAAAAAAAACAATAAATAAATAAGCAACATTAAGCAAAGAAAAACAAAGAAAACAAATCCAAACTGAATGAACAATAACAACAGTAGCACCGATAATTCTCAAGAGTAACAGTGTTTCTCGTTCCTCAAAATCACGGGAAAAAAAACATACACATAGGCACGTACACAGGAACAAAAAAAGAGAAGAGGAGAGTAACGCTTCATCTGAATAAAAAGTAGAGTTAAACTCTCTGGTCAAATCGTCAGAGTTTGTGTATGTGTGTGTGTGTGTGTGGAGGGAGGGACCAGGTTACATAAATAAGTGAAAAGGAAACAGAAGAATGAATGCAAATAGAGAACTGGAGATAGACACATTAGGGTGCGCAAAAGAGAAAAAAAAAGAAAAAGAAAGAATTAATCATTGACGTGAGCTTATTGGGAGATTGTTAGTTGGTGAATTAGAGAATTCACAAATCTCCAGACAGATGAATTAAAGATAGGGAAAAGTGAAAGACAGGGTGAAGTGACAGGTAGCATACTTGGCATGTTCTGCGCACGTAACCTATTATCCAGATTGGATGCCCTACACAGAGTATAGAAGTGAGACGGTGAAACAACGACGAGGAATATGCCCAGACACGCTACTAAGCAGCATTTGAAGAAACGAAAAAGTTATTAATGCATCAAAGGAGGGGAAGCAAGCAAAAAAAAAGGAAGAAAAAGAAGAAGAAAAAAAAAAAAAAGGAAGAAAAAAAAGAAGAATTTTTTTTTTTTTTTTTTTTTTTTTTTTCTCTTTTTTCAATAAAAATGTCAGATGTGTTTTCCATATTTAAAAGAAAAAGAAATAAAAAAGCCAAATTATGTAAAACATCAATAAAAAAAAGCAAAAGAAGAATTTTTATGAGCGAAAAATCACGTCGGAAGGCATATGTGACTAATAGAGTTCATAGCAATAGTAAAGCTAGTAATTATAAAAACAATAGTAGTGAATATAAAAAAGCAGGAGGAGGAGGAGGAAGTAATAAGAGTGTAGGAAATGAGAGTAATTTCCATTTTAATGAAATATCATTTACTAAATTGGGATCCATCGAATTAGCTAATAACGAATCGAATGTAGTTCTGGAAAATTTTCCAAAACTTCCAATTAAGAATATAGAGTCATGTGAAGAAGTTTACAATATTTTCTATATAAGAGATCAATACCTAATTGGAAATAAGAATATAAAAATAAACAATGATCATTTGATATTACTTGAGACAATTTTAGATAAACTGGACTCAGCGATATCTGAATTAGATTCAGAAGAAAATTATTCAACAAAAAAAATATTAACAAGTGTGTATGAAAAAATATACAATCTGTATAGAAGTTTTAAAGGTATGAAGAATTTCCCTCCACAATTATCCAATGCATATAATTGCTTTCAAAGTAATGTCTTGTTTGTTAAAGGAAAACAATTTAAGAAAAATTACGTCTTCGATAATTTGATTAATATATATACTTACTTACAAAACAGTGAATTGCAGCAAGATAATATTGAAACTATTAATCAAGCTCTATACATAAATGATAAAAATATTTCTGCACCTTCTTTTATAAATAAAAATATTCTGTCATCCAGTAAGCATGTAGAAGAACACATTGAATATTTGCCAATGAAATTCAATCCACATTTTCTAGAATTAAATAAAATATCTATTTATTATTTATTTGAAGAATCTATTAATCATATAATATGGCAGAAAGCTTTAGATGAATTAATTGTTGTTAAGGCTCTCGCTGATATTCCATACTTGGATCTTTCTGAGGTGGAAGGTTTCGATTTTAAAAAAATGAAATCTGGACAAAGACAATGGTATCCCCTCTACATAGCCAAAGAGTTAAGTGAAGAAGGACTAGCAACAGTTGAATTCCCTTTTTGGTTCTACATAGATAATTTAAAAAATATATACAAAAAGGAATTTGAAGACATGTATGAACTCACTGATTTACCTAGTCCATTCTTTTTTGAAATATCTTCTATGTTTCTTGAAAACAACTCCTTTAAAAATTCCACTCCGATAGAAACCATTGGCCAACGTACTCCTTACAAATACATTCTAAAAGTGGCAGGTTAGGAAAAAATATATGAAATTTTGATGAAAATCGATTTAGTATTTCTTGGTATTTTTTTTTTTTTTTTTTTTATTATTATACGACATTGCACTTTATGCTGAAAAACACAGTGAGAGAGGGGCAACGACCTTCTTATCTGAATATTGAGAATTTTTTTTTCACCAATTTTTGTGGTATAAATTAATTTTTTTTTTTTTTTTTTTTTTTTTTTTTATTGTCCACCTTTTTGCCTGGTCCATTTTTTGCAGGTCTAATCCAAGACATAAGACAAAAGCGTATACACAAGATTATGAACAAATTTAAAAACTGCGACATTTTTTCAGAAATATTAATTATCAATAACATTCAAATTTACGAGACTTATTGTGTAAATTACTTGGCTTCTGTTTTTTTTCAAAATAAAAATTCAACAAATTCTATTGCTGAAAATTTTGATGTGCGCAACTACCTCTTTGATCCATTTGTTTTTAGTACTTGATTGGAGGGACCCCAATGTACGAGGAGGTTACAGTTCAAACGACAAGGATCATAAGTAGGAAAGATGAATTTTTGGAAAGTGCTTGTGCCTTCTCGTCTCTTCAGAGGAGGTTTCTCCTGTAAGGCGCCCCCGGAATGTGTATATACGTATATATATATATATATATATATATATACATATATGCATATGTGCGTGAATATATGCATGGACTTGAACATATGTGTACGTAATAACACATGTAGTCATTATAGGGAAGTCTCATTGGCAAATCTCTTTTCAATTGTTCTCTTCTAAAATAAATCATGTTTGAATTGCAAACCTCACGCTGTATTTATTTCTTATAAAATATACCTACGTCTGTTTTAGTGAATGTGTGTTTTATCCCAACAAGGATTGGTCTCATTTTTTCCTTTTTCTTTATGCTAGCCCATAATGCTTCATTATTAATTGAATTGTTGCACATGTTCTGTTCTGTCATGTCCCTCTCGCCGCGCCTCGCCTGGTCTCTTCTCCTCCTCTATATGTTTTTTTTTTTTTTTTTTTTTTTTTTTTTTTTTTTTTTTTTTTTTTTTTTTTTTCTTTTTTTTTTTTTTTTGTATACGTCCCTTGTTTAATGACACACGTGTTAGGAATATAGATATTCATCTAATTTCTGCCAATCTTATCTTTTTTTTTTTTCCTTAACATGTGCGGTTATTTGTTTATATTTCTTTTTTTTTTTTTTTTTTTTTTTTTTTTTTTTTTTTTTCGCTCTCTCTTTTAACCTTGATTAATATAAACACAATTCTGTTCCTAGGTATGTGTGTGTGTGTATTCACTTAGGAAATATACATGTACATATGCGTGTACAATTTCAATGATAACCTTTTTAAGAATACATTTTTAATTGCTTTAACACTTTATACACTCACATATGTGTCATTCATAAGTGAGAAAAGAAGAGAGAGAGGAGGAGGAGGAGCATGCAGTTGCCCGACCATTATCCATAGGTCGTAAAAGAGTGCGCTGGAAATATTTTTTGCTGAATTGTTGTAAAATGATGAAAAATGTAATTACCTTTTCTTGGAACCAGATGTGAACAGCTCATGATGATCTCATTCTTTTATCACCATAATGGTTAATGTCTGGTAAGGCCATTACTACTGGATGGCGTAGGTGATTTGATTTTCTCTCATATCCGTATGATTATTACTACATTTTGTTTTATTTTGTTTTATTATTTTGTTATTCCTTCTCGCAGGAATTATGTTACATTGATTTTTAATGAGCTCAGCATGGATAATTTTTAAATATCTGTGTTTGTGATCTCCAACGTTTTAGTCAAAAATTTATGCGGGCGTTTTCAACACAAGCATATTATGTATTTCTTAACTATGCCTTTGGTAGTTTTTTTTTTTTTTTTTTTTTTTTTTTTTTTTTCCCTCTTTTTGGTTTTTTTAATTTACTTTTCAGAAGAAAAATATATAACAGGCTATTTTTTTTTTTTTTTTTTTTTTTTTTATGTTTTTTTTTTTTTTTTTTTTTTTTTTTTTTTCTAAAATTTTTTTTTTTTTTTTTTTTTTTTTTTTTTTTTTTTTTTTTTTTTTTTTTTTTTTTTTTTTTTTTTTTTTTTTTTTTTTTTTTTTTTTTTTTTTTTTTTTTTTTTTTTTTTTTTTTTTTTTTTTTTTTTTTTTTTTTTTTTTTTTTTTTTTTTTTTTTTTTTTTTTTTTTTTTTTCTGCACTCTTTTGGTTTTATTAACTGTTCAGAAGAAAAATATATAACACATATTTTGTGTAGTGATTTCATCATAAACGCTAATAAGTTAATTTTGTTTTGCCTATTTTTAGAAGCTCAGTTGGTGGCTCCAGTTATAGATTCCAAATGTGTGAGTGCACAAAGAAGTAAAAAAAAGAGGGGGAACCGATTGAAGTGGACCGACTGAAGTGGACCGACTGAAGTGGACCGACTGAAGTGGACCGATTGAAATGGACCAACTGAGGTGAACCGATTGAAGTGGACCAACTGAGGTGAACCGATTGAAATGACGTGGGATGAAATAAGCGAGTATCAGTTGTGTTATTTGGTTGATCACTTCGAGATCCATAAAGACATACATTTTGGGACAGTTATTCACTTTCATGCACACGTATATTCTTGGTCATACCACGCTGAGGCATCCCTAAGAAAAAAAAATAAAATAAAACAACTTTCAAAATGAAGAACTTTGTTACAGTATATATTTCAAGTCAAATTGCATATTTATATCATAATGTTGTACAATTTTGTGATATTCTACAAATGTGTGATATTCTACAAGTGTGTGATATTCTACAAGTGTGTGATATTCTACAAATGTGTGATATTCTACAAATGTGTGATATTCCATAAATGTGTGATATGCTACAAATGTGTGATATTCTACAAGTGTGTAATATTTAACAAACGTGTGATATCCTACAAGCACATGGGAAGTGGGAAAAAAAAAAAAAAAAAAAAAAAAGGGAGAAGCGGAAAAAGCTATAGAAAGGTTTATAACTCCACATTATCCCCATTAGCAACTATATTAGTCCTATGGCATGGAACAATAACCTGTTTTCCACCATTTACAAAAATTCAAAAATTCAAAAAAATGGAAAAAAGGGAAAACGAAGGGAAATACAATAGTGTCACAGAAAAAGAAAAGAAACACAAAAGATTTCGAAGGAAAAAAAAAAAAAATTCTTTTCCTCTCTTACGAAGGAGAAAAAACAAACCATTTACTCTTTTTCCACATGCAGCCCATCACACCATCATGCCGCATAAGAAGCGGTTAAGGGCGAACGCAAAGGCGTCACAAAAAAAAAAAAAATAAAAAAATAATGTAAAATTAAGTAAAATAAAAACAAAGCAAATAATATACAAAATGAGTAATATACCAAATAAGCGATATACCAAATAAGCAAAGTAGCAAAAATATAATTAACAAAATTGAAACAAAACAAAGAAAAAAAAGAAAAAAAAGAAAATGCAATAGTGCCGCAAAAATAAAAAAAAAAAAAAAAAAAAAAAAACAATTTTACATTTTCAATTAAGCTATATAAGGAATAATTATGAAAATGTAAAAAAAAAAAAAAAAAAAAAAAAAACAGTTCATTTTTAATATTTGGGGAAAATATATAATTGTAGCTTAGGCATTGAAGTGCGGAGACCATTTATCTGCAAATAGAATTTTCTCTCTCATCATTTGATGAATTGTCGTTAAGTTTTATAAGTTGCCATTTTTTTTTTTTTTTTTTTTTTTTTTTTTTTTTTTGCTGTTTATCATTTAAATAAGCTTAACGATTGATGAGAGATAGAAATGGAATCTAAAATTCAGTTACTTTTGTTCAATTTGGAATGAAGAATAGAAAAAGATGGAGAGAATTTTTTCAAAAAAATTATGAGGTTGTTGTGTATTTGGAGTGGGAGAGAGGGAAGATATCATATATCTATCCATTTGGTATAATGTATACACATCACATGACCATTTTGGACATACCACCCATGCACTCACCCTTTCACCCTCTCATGTTGTGTGGCACTACATACCACTTGCCACCTTTTTAATCAACTATCTCTCCACCATTCCACATGCAATTCCAATTTTATTATAACATATCGAGCGTGTCCTTCTACAGTTTTTATTACTCTAGGCCAGTGTCTGTTGCACTTGGACACTAAGAGTTAAACAGAACTAGGACGATTTGAAGGAGGAGAAATGGATTCCTCTTAATATACTCATGATTGTGCGTGTGTGTTTGTATGCGGTATATATTTTATTTGTAGCCTGCAAGTTTTCATATCTCCAAAAAAAAAAAAAAAAAAAAAAACACACACACAGACACACATATACAAACCCTTTGCTAGGATAAGAAGGAAGGATGAATGGGGACTCAATGATGATTAAAAGTCATATCTTCAACTATTGAATCATTTTTTTGAAATCCATTTTGAGAATATTTTTTATGAACTGTTCTTCCTTCTCTTACCCCCTCTGTATTGTCTCTATTTTTTTTTTTTTTTTTTTTTTTTTTTCTTGTGTGTGTACATGCTGGATGGTTCACTTGACAGGACAAAGTTTTTTTTTTTTTTTTTTTTTTTTTTTTTTTTTCCCTCCCTCGTATTGATCCCTTACTACTTCTAACCGTTTTGGGTAAAAGATGGATTTGAACTCACAGAATAGTGAAAGTAAATCATATGAAGGAAATCTTAGTAGAAGTAAACTGTGTGATGGAAGGAAAGAGCAGCAAAGCCAAAGGAGTAACAAATGGAAGAGCAACGTGTCTCGAAATGAAGAAATGGAAAGTGGAATTATAAACGATGAAGAATTTCAAAGTCTGTTTCCCTCTAACGGTACATGTAGTGATGACATGAATTTTTATTCAACTCAAGTGAAGAACACGGAGTGCAGTTCTTCAAATTGTGCAATAAACAAAACCAAAAATGGAGATCAAAATGGAGTTCATAGCTTTAACCAGAATTATGTGCAGGGCTATGACCATGGATTCCAGAGAATCGATAACTGCAATCAGAACCATGGAGATGTGATACAATCACTTTGCATTAATGAAATAAAAAGTTTAGATGAAGACGAACTGTTTGACAACACGAAGCATGTAGATAAAGATGATCTTATAACAAAACTGCGAAGCAAGTTGCAAATGAAAATAAAAGATTATAATTTAGTAATGGATATATTAATTAGGACGAAGGAAGAGTGTTCAAGAAAAAATGAACAAGTGAAAGAATTGCAGAAAAGGAATAATCAAGTAGAAAAAGAATGTGCTAATTTGAAAAATGTAATCGAAAGAAAAAACATCGAAAGTGGTTTACATAATGGGGAGGTAGTAGCAAATGGAAGTGGTATTGGTGAAGGAGGTAGTAGTTATTTTTCATTTTACAAGAACGAATACGATGATATGAAAATTAAAGTGGCAACAATTGAAGAAAGATATAAAGAAATAATACAAAAGAATGAACACTTGACTATTGAACTTAACAATTTGATGAAAGAAAAACATAAATATGAATCAGATAAGAATAACGAAATAGATATAATAAAAACGGAAAATTCAAAATTAAAAGAAAAAGTGGAACAATTAAAAACAGAAAGGGAAAAGTTATTTAATAAATATCTCCAATGTGAAAAAAACAATTTTAAAATTCAGAAAGAAGCCAAGGAAGAAATATCTTCCCTTCGTGATATAATTACTAAGGAAGAGAGTTTAAGGAAAAATTCTGTGGAAAATTTAAATAAAGCTAAGGAAATATTAACAAAATCACTTGCAACTTCTGAAGATAGTGTTAAAAAATTATTAGATGCAGAAAAAGAGAGAGATAAATTTAAAGAAAAAAATGAAAACTTAAAAAGAAATCTACAACAAGTTAGGTGCAAAATGGATAATTTGAAAGAGGCCTTAAAATATTTTGAAAAAATGTATAAAAAAGTTGTAGAAAAAAACAATGTCATTTTTTCCGTAACACACGAATTTTTAAACACACGAAGTTGTAATGTAATTATACTGAGAAAAAATAGTGATATTAAGCACGTCTGTGAGAAGTATGAAATTGCTTCAAATCTGTTTGAGGACATTAATTGCTTCTCTGCATTGTACACGTATGAAGTAATTTTTAATACCCCTCAACCGGATTCAGACGACTTGGAAGATACTGGTGATTGGGAAGACGAGCTAGATGAGAAGGATTCTCATGATCCACACCAATCGAATCAGTTGAATCAGCTGCATAACCCACGTAATGCACATAAGACAAGGAACAGAGCACACCGTAGTAGTAAAAAGTACATAAAAATTAAGAAGGAAAAATTTAAAAGTTTAAATTATCTGCTGAATGAGGCACAGATAAAAATTATTGCTCTTTCTAGATCAAATACCAACTTTGAAAAATATTGTGCTAATGCAAAAAATTCTAGGATAAAAGGTGACCTTAATTTATTTAAAAGAAATAACTACATTGACGACCCGATTATGTTACAAAATGAGAAGATGCACATTGAAAATGTTTTGCACGAAAAGTTAGAACAGCTGAAATGTGTAGAAAAAAGAGTTAAAGAGAAGGAAAATATGATACAAGCATTTAAGGAAGAAAATTTTAGACTCAAGTTAGAAAAAGAAACTTTTCTTAAAGTAATTTCATCCATTCCTAATTTGTCTTCCATGATCCACATGAATAAGAATGGAAAAAATTTATCTATTGAATCTTTGATTGAAACTACTGTGAATGACATTGTATATCAGCATGTTAAAATTGGCATGAGCAACCAAGATTTTAATGAAAAAACACCATCCAAGATGAACACGAGTTCACTTGTTCAATCAAGTGATATGACTACGGATATATCTAGTATCAATGTGGATGATAGTAAAAGTATTTTTAAGAGGACTCTTCCATTGAAAGCAATAGATGGAAAGGAAGAAAATTGTAGACAAATTTTAAAAAATTTAGAAAAATCAATTGTTAATATTGAAAATAAACAGATTAGCTACTTCAGACGTAGCGATTTATTTCATTATATGGATGATTATATGATTACATTAGAAATGTTTCATCGAATATCTAAGTACAATGAGGAATTCAGAATAGATCATTTATTGGAAAATGGTTTTTCATTCATCTTGCAAACTTTAAATGAAAAATTTCAAGGGAATAATGAAAAGAGTTGTGTTGAAAGTGTGATAGACACTACACGAATTGCAGAGGAATTGTGTAAATGGAAGAAGAAGTACAGTGAAGAAGAACTTTTGCATTTCTTAGAAGAATCAAAAGTGATACAAAAGTATAAGCAGTTTTATCACAACCATTTCATCAATATAAATAACATTTTCAACACAATTATAAGTTTGAACTTGTATAGTATGGATGAAAAAGAGAAAAATGTGTATGAAAGATATTATAATTTATTTAATCTAAACTTTAGTAATGTAGAAATATCTTTTGATTTACTGTTAAATAGGTTTGAGAAAATTGTAAAATTAGCAAAAATGTATGAAAATGCAATTACACAGAATACAAAGAAAATCATGGATATGAATTTAAATGAAGCTAATTTATATGAACGTGGGAAAAAACTAGAATATGATGTTGAAATTCTCTGTAAAGAAAAAGAAAATTTAGAAAATATAATTCAAAAAAATGAACAAGATATGAAATGTATGAATACTAAACATACAATGTTGGAAAATGAATGCAAGGAACATATATGTAAAAATAATCTTCTAAACGGTAAATATGAACAGCTGAAAAAGGAAAAATCTATTATGGAAAGAGAACTGTCAAATAAGCAGATTCGAAATTTAAAACTGAATGAACAAAATGTAGAAATGATGAAATTACACGAAAAGGAAAAAACATATCTTCATTCATTAATACAGGAAGAGAAAGAAAGCAACCAATTTTTGAAGGAAAAACTTAACTCCTTTTTTACTCTTAACGAACAGGTAAAATATGATTATGATATTCGCTTAAATAATTTGAATGCACTCTGGGTTGAAGAAAAAGATAATAATAAAAAACATATTTTCGATATTAACAATTTGAAAATAGAGAATGATAAATTATCACAAAAAATTAAAGATCTTGAGAATAAAATTTGTTTAATAAAGAATGAGTTAAACGAGAGGATTAAGCAGATCACTGTGCTTCGTAAGTGCATATTTCGCATGTCCCCATGTGAAGATGCAAAAAATGGGCAAACTTCATCCCATCCGAATGGTTTATCAGATGTGGAAATAGTTCATAAACATGCGGATGCAAAGGGTAATCTGGTTAATAGTGTGCCCAGCATTGCAACGAGTAATGAACTGATGCACTACACGAACGAGTCAATTTTTAGAAATGAAAAGGGATACAATTTCATTATACAGGAATTTGAACACACAGCAGAACAAGAGTTATTAATGAAAAAGCTACAAGATAGTAAATCAGATTTGGAAAAAGAAATAATGAAACTGAAAGGAGAAAAAGAAATTCTTGTAGGTGTAATAGAAACCTGGAGATGTTTCAGTGTATGCAGCAAAGAAGAAATTAAGAGATTGAAAAATTTGTGCAATGAACAATTGGAAAGACACAAGGAATTTCTTTGTCTAAACCAATTGAATGAAGATAAATTAAAACGCATAAATGAATTGTTAGGAGTAGAGAAATGTAAATATGAGAAGGAGATTGACAAAACGAAGGGTAAATTAAACGATGAAATTGATAAATTGAAAATTGATATTGAAGAAAAAGTACTTCAAATGAAAGAGTTAAAATGTGATTATGACAACATGGAATTGAAATTAAAAATATTGGAAAATGAGAAAAAAGATCAGTTAAATATTAAACAGAAGGAAGAAGAATATGTGAATCTTCTTAAAAATGATAAAGTAAATTTACAAAATGAGTTAAAGGATATACTAGAAAAGTATCACACTGAGGTAGATAATAACAAAAAGTTAATGAACGAGATGGAAGTTTTAAAGAACTCGTATAAGGAAGAAATAAAAAAATTGAATGAGCTCTTGACAAATATTAAAAAAGATAACAGACATTTAAATGAAATATTTCAAAAACAAATAAATATCAACGATAATGAAATTTTGAAAAATAGATTAGAACAACTTGTGGAACTTAATAAAGAATTACAAGAAGAATTACATCATAATTGTACATTAAGAGAAAAAGTAAAATGTGAAAATAGTCAACTAAAGGAAAAACTTAAATTGGAAAAAAGAAAATACCTACAACAGCAAAAGCATATTATAGAGTTACAAACAAATCTTACAAGTAAAAATGTAATCAATGATAAGGATAGCGATTTTATAGTTAATCTTAAATTTAATTTGGAAAAATCTAGAATTGAATTACAAAACTTAGCGAATGAATTTGAAAAAGTACACTTGAATGAAGAAAAGTACATTATGAAAATAAAAATATTAGAATCCAAACTGTCGAAAAAAGAAAATGAAAATAAAAAAATCGAAAAGGAATTAGAACAAAAAAATAGCAATAATGTGATTTTTATTAACAAGATAAAAACTGACCTAGATGTAATGACAGAACAAAATAGAATCCTTCTTATCAGTAAGGAAGAACAGGAAAAAAAAATAGAACATTTGAAAAAAGAAAATGAATTTTTTCTTTGCACCAAAAATAATGATATCAACATTGTTCAAAACGAGAAATTGCAACAACAGGTAAGTGAATATCTTGCTATTATTAACCAGAAGGAGAAAAAAATTAATGAACTAAATTTTGAGATTAAAAAACTGATGAATAAAAATAATCAAATGAAAGCAATGGTTGACGATGCATCACAGAAGGAGCATCATGAAACTACAGAACCAGGGGAATCCAACGCACAAAACGAGAAGACGACAGTATCGGTGGAAATATACAAATACATAAATGAAAACATAGATCTCACAGCAGAATTGGAAAATAAAAATGAATTTATTGACAAGTTGAAAGAAGAAGTGAAAGAAAAAGAAGATCAAATAAGAAAATTGAATGATAACATGTCGAACATGTCTCATAGTATGGATAAATTAAAAGAATCTGTTATCATTATGGAGAAATACAAAATGAATATAAATAAGCATATAAAGGAAAAGGATGATATTATAGAAAGTTTGAAGAATAAGTACAACAATAAGTTAGACGACTTACTCAATGGATTCACACTTGGCAAGGCAACTGGAAACTTCTCGAGTCTTGAAAATGCCATGAGTGCATCATCAGATGAGATTTTGAACATGTTGAAAAGTTTATCAAGGGGTTCTTCCACTCCATGTGTAGATGCTCCAGGGTTAGCCGTTCCAAATGAGAATCTTAATTTGTCGACATGCAATAACAGCAGGGATGGAATTGGTCCCATGTGCATCAATGAACAAATAGTAATCATCAAGTGTAATATTTTGAAGCTCTTTAAGCTTGGGTCATGCTATTTATACATTATTAACAGGAATATGAAAGAAATTCAGGTTCTGAAGAACCAAGTAAATTCCCTTGAACAAAGTATAGAAAGTCTAAACGAATTCATCAAAAATTTGAAGAATGAAAATAAACAAAATGAAATAATAAGAGTGAATAATTTAGATGAAATTATTCA
Organism: Plasmodium gonderi; assembly: GCF_002157705.1. Lineage (NCBI taxonomy): Eukaryota > Apicomplexa > Aconoidasida > Haemosporida > Plasmodiidae > Plasmodium > Plasmodium gonderi. Next base: position 1,105,262 of record NW_021628933.1, read on the forward strand.
ACTAAAGGACAATATTCAGATTAATGAAAGTTCCATAAAAAATTTAAAAAATAATTTAAAAAATAAAGAAGAATTAAATAAACACAATATGAAGAATTTAGGTAGATATAAAAGTTTTATTATTTACTTGATCAGACATAATATTATATTTTGTGACATTTTCAAAATTGTAAACTCGAGAAGAAAAGTGGAAGATTCTATCCTTAACAAACTTAGGAATTTGAAGAATTCTTTCCATTTTTACATGTACGATTCGATTATTGATGAATTGCAAAATTACAGTGATATTCCAACAATGGATCAAAGCGAACCAGGGAACTCTGAATTGGAGAAGCACGAATATAATAGGAGCAGTGGTGGAGGAGATTGGTCAAACATAAATTACAATTTTATAGAAGAAACTTTTCAGAACATTCAAAAATTTGCTTACAATTTTAATTTAATAGTAGAAAAGGGACAAGTGCATTTGTTGAATTGTCAAGGGGAGTGGGGGACCGATGAGAACGTGCATCTTCGAGAGGCATGTTTCTTGGATAATCATCACCTTTCTCATGATGAGAACCCAAACGAGGACCCACGTGAGAACCCAAACGAGGACCCATGTGAGAACCCAAACGAGGACCCATGTGAGAACCCAAACGAGGACCCACGTGAGAACCCAAACGAGGACCCATGTGAGAACCCAAACGAGGACCCATGTGAGAACCCAAACGAGGACCCATGTGAGAATCCAAACGAGAACAAAAGTGAACCCATAGCGGAACCCTTGGAAGAAGCACAGTGCACAGAATCGTCATTTACTGGATTCGATTCTTCGCAGAATCGCATGTCATATACAATTCCATTGCCAGATGAGAAGATGCAAAGTTCCAACATTTTACCCTCTGAAGTATTTCCCGCGTGGGCTACATCTAATGTAGATGCAAATATGTCCATGAAAGGCGAGGAAAGTGGTATAGAACCTGTATGTCTCACCTTTGATGAAGAAGGAAATGCAAATCCAAATATAGAAAAAAACCAACATATCATGGAAAGTATGAACAGCAAAGAGAATCCTACTAGTGATTCGTTGTCAATTGGTGAAGCTATTAATATGGTGCACACAATTGGAAAAGTGGATGACGAGAGTGGTAGATGTACAGGAGGAGAATTCAGCAACGCCGATCAAGATAACTTGGGAAAAGGATCACAGGACAATTTGGAACCTTTGCATGGAGATGTTATGATTCCATCAAATGAACATGATGGTAATAATTCTTCTTCTAATGAAACATTGGAAAGATATGAGGAGAATATTTTAGAAGAGGAGATGTGTAAGGGAGGAGAGGCACAGCCATCATGCACTGATGACACATGTATAGGCAATGAGAACCCAGAGAAAAATATTGATTGTGATTCTAATGAACAAGTTAAAAGTAATGTCACTGATTTTATTAGGGACATATTTAGAGGTATCATTCGTGATGCAAATGAAGAAAACAAATCACTCCAAGAATCATGTAATGAAGAAAATGGACAAGTAGGTAATGAAGAAAATGGACAAGTAGGTAATGAAGAAAATGGACAAGTAGGTAATGAAGAAAATGGACAAGTAGGTAAGGAAGAAAATGGACAAGTAGGTAAGGAAGAAAATGGACAAGTAGGTAAGGAAGAAAATGGACAAGTAGGTAAGGAAGAAAATGGACAAGTAGGTAAGGAAGAAAATGGACAAGTAGGTAAGGAAGAAAATGAACAAATGAAGAATTGTGAATCGGTAATTAATCCCAAGGAAAATAATTTCGTTATGAAAAGTTTAGAAGACTCTGATACAATTCTTGCACAGGAAATTGCAGTGAGTGTTTCTAAGTCGTGCAAAGGAACGGATGATTATGAGAATCTAGCGAATGATCAATCTTGTGAAAGAGATAAGGATCAAGTGGAGGATCGAAAGAAGAAGAAGCGCTTATCCGAGTCCTGTTGCAGTGAAGGAGATGCCTCGAAGATGACATGTGTAGATATCAAGGAGGATATTTCTCTGGAAGCATCACAAGAAGGATTACCAAGTGGTGAAATTGAGGCCAGGAATGAGTTTACCTGGAGAGGAGAGTCACACAATATGGGAGGAATCCCCCATGCTCCTGCAAGCTGTTCAGCGTACGTCCACCTCAGTGGAAGTGAACTGGACGATCATCAAGACCGATTTCACCAGAACGAAATTCACCAGAAAGAAATTCACCAGAATGAAATTCACCAGAACGAAATTCACCAGAACGAAATTCACCAGAACGAAATTCACCAGAACGAAATTCACCAGAGCGGAATTCACCAGAACGAAATTCACCAGAACGAAATTCACCAGAACGAAATTCACCAGAACGAAATTCACCAAGACCAGCGTGAAGCGCATGCGCATGACACGTTTACGAATTTCATAATGAAAAAATTAAGTGAACCCAAGGAACACTTGGCTAAGCCATACAGCTCGAATTTGTCGGAGCACAATTACGGTTCGTGTGAAAGGAAGGAAAAAAAAAAAAAAAAAAGAAAATACAATTCTGACTCTGAAATGATGAACTCCAATTGCTACGCATCTATGAGGAATTTTAAAAAATTAAAAAAATCTCCCCTAAATATAAACAGTAGTAACATGCACGGGGAGGAAATCCACGGGTGGGATGGGCAAGTCTGGCAACATGACGATACTAGAGAATTAGAAAATCATGTAGATGTTGGAAAGGCAGAATTTTCTCAAGAAGGTGAAAGTTATGAATACGAGGAGGATGAAGGAAGGAAAGAGGAAAATAACGTTAAAGAACATTCAAATGTAAAAAAAAAAAAAAACATATTTTTCGAGTCTGACAGTGGAATGAACAACTCAAGAGTATTACACAATTACAGTGACATTTATGATAAAAAAGTTTTGATAAATTCGAACACAAATGAGTATAATAATGCAGAAGAAATTTTGCAATCAGTGGAGAGGGAAAATCATGAAATGGACAGTAACAGGAGTTGTTACATTATTTCATCCGATGAAGATTGTGAAAGGAACGATAATAATATGAATGGAGGACTTCGTGAGGAGGAGAATGAAGAAGAGGGGGATGAAGAAGATGCGGATGATGAAGATGCGGATGATGAAGATGCGGATGATGAAGATGCGGATGATGAAGATGCGGATGATGAAGATGCGGATGAAGAAGATGCGGATGAAGAAGATGCGGATGAAGAAGATGCGGATGAAGAAGATGCGGATGAAGAAGATGCGGATGAAGAAGATGCGGATGAAGAAGATGCAGATGACGAAGATGGTGAGGACGGACAAATGGATGATTACGAGAATGGAGAGTACGAGAATGGAGAGTACGAGAATGAAGAATACGAGAATGAAGAATACGAGAATGAAGAATACGAGAATGAAGAATACAAAAATGAGGAGTATGAAAATGAAGAAGAGGTCGATGATGAATACAACACTGAAGGAGAACAAGAACAACGACAAGAAGAGGAGGGGAAGGAGAATGATTATGATGAGGATGATGGGCATGAAGAGTATAGCGCGAAGGAAATGGGACAGGGGGATGACGGAGAGTATATACAAGACGATGAACTCAACGCAAGGGGACAACAGGAAGAAGAGAAAGAGGAAGGAGTGGTTTCAGAAAATGAACCCATGGATGACTCAAACAGAAATGGAGAAGGGAGCCCGAACCCTTATTATGGTGAAAACTATGACTATGTTGAAAATGTCAAAAATGAGGACGATATCGAAAATGGCGAAAATGAGGACGATGTCGAAAATGACGACGAATTGAACGACGATCTTTCACAGTCTACCCGTTTGGACAAAACTAATAAAACAGGAAACAATTTGCTTTTTCTGAACCCTTCAAATATGAACATTACACAGGATTACACACTTCACAACGACGAACCACACGATGAGAATGTGGATCAAGCCGAGGCCATTAGCATATCTTCATCGCATGAAAACAATGAGGGAGAAGATGCTTGAAAATCAAAGCGCGTATGTAGAAAGGAATGGCGAAGAAGGTGACTAGAAGAGACAGAAATCTGTCTGTTCCAAAATGGATAAGGAAAACTTCCAAGTATTGAATTTGTAAAAAAAAAATATGCATTTTTTTCAATAAGGTGTGCTATTCAAGCAGTCTTTTGAATGTTGTTTTACGAAGGAGGAAAAGAAAAAAAAATTTTCGTATTTGCGCGTACCCTTTCGTCCCCTCGATTTTATTTTATTTTTTCCTTTTAAATTAAACGTCATACCGTTTAATATAATACCATTTACGACATAGATTTTACCATATTTGTATGATTATGAAAAGGTGTATATATACGTGCATATATATTTTCATGTTCTTACGCGCTGCCACATATCTATTAACATTAACACGTAGTTTTTTTTTTTTTTTTTTTTTTTTACTTTATTTTTTAAAACATTCTGTTCATATACAAATATGTACCTTTTTATGGAGTAATTATGAATACCCAGCTCTCCACAACTCCCTTTCCCCATTAAGAAGTTAATAAAAGACCACTGTTTAATTATATTTATCGTTTGATCTCTTCATATCTTTATAGCATGACAGGTACAGATATACCATTTGATAGTGTCATTAAATCTGGTCTATTAGATATCAGTTCGAGTTATGAACAGTGCAAAAAGAAAAAAAAAAAAAAAAAAAAAAAAAAAAAAAAAAAAAAAAAAAAAAAAAAAAAACGCTTTTCATTTAATTACTTTGGATTAAGGCTTTTTTATTTTTTGCTTTTTGTTTTTTTTTTTGACAAATTTTACCCACCTTGCAGCCTTTTTGTAAGGACAATAAAGAGTAATACACAGTTTAAGAAAAAGTACCTGTTGAGCATATATATATGTTTCGATGTAGGCGTAAAAAAGAAAAAAAAAAAAATGTTATAAATAAAAATAATTTTCTTTTAAATTTGGCACTTGATGTGTACTGATGATCATGACTTTTGTAAGCATCCAACAAATTCGAGAAATGGAAATTCAGCAAACTCGTAAAAATAAAAAATAAGCATATTAGAGCGATAATGGGCACTTTTTAATTCGTGTATAAAAATATTCATTTGTTCTCCTTTTGGACAACAGTGAATGCAAATAAATGGATAAAGAGGGGGAATTCCTTAACGTATGCATAGAAATGCTATATGAAAAAATAATACAATAAAAGACACTTTAATTTTTGAAAATAATTTTTCTATTCTCATTCGGTGATTCAGAGGAAATGTTCATTTTTACATTATACATTGTTTTTCTTTATTTTTTACCTGTTTATCTTATTTCACATGGGTTTTATTTTTACTTTTTTTCACACTGGTTTTAATTTTACTTTATTTCACATTGGTTTTAATTTTTTTTTTTTTTTTTTTTTTTTTTTGAAAATTCTCAAGTGTGACGAAAAAGCAGCTGGGGAGAATGTTCGTCTCACATAAAATGTGCAATTTCAGGATGGAAATACAAATTTATGATCAGGGAGAGCAGAAGAACGTGAATCGGTTTGCATTCGTGCATACAGGGTGATGTCCAAAGTGACGAAAATCACCCTGTATGCACATCCTCAGAAAGAAAGGTTAATATATATTTTTATTTTTGAAGTGTTGCATGCACAATGAATTCTGTATCAAGTTCAAAATTTCAAGTGAACTAGTTTGGGAAAAGAGGAGTATACTATAAATAAGCAGTTTTACATGTACATATGCATACTAAAAACACACCGGTGACAAATTTACACATGAATAATAATGTTAAAGCATTTGCACCCTTATTATCACTTTTCTGGGACATTTCATCCAATTCTTTTCTTTTTTATTTATTTTGTGTTAATTTTTTTTTTTTTTTTTTTTTTTTACATTTTATTCCAGTTCGTGTAAAACTAACCCTCATTAATTACGTTTATCTGTATGCAATATGTGGGAGTAGCATTCAAGAGGAATCTCTATTTTTACCATTCGTAAGGATTTTAATTTACATTGAATTTGGTATGAATTTGAAATGAATTATTTTTGATTTGGAGTTGACTATTAAAGTTAACTTCCAATTTAAATTTACTTTTTCCCAGTCTCCATTTTTTTTTTTTTTTTTTTTTTTTTGTTTCTAATTTATCCACTGCTCAAGTACGAATAGAGTGAGTGTTTTTTGTAACTGATTGTGTAAATGTGCATATGGTGAAATATGTATATATATATATATAAGCTGATGAGTTTAATTGGATATTTTGACTTAATCATGAACATTGTGACACATGTGTGTATGTATACAACACAAGCGTAATCAAAGTACACTTGGGGTTAACACTCGCAGGATACTTCCCAAGCAACACATACACATTCATATCACACTTAAGCCAATTGTGTGTTTCCCAAAATAATAAGTGAAGGATTATATGTAGTGTGCATTTTGAAATATACTCAAGTATTTAATTTTATACAACTGTGTATATTGTACATGCAAAATACATATACATGTATTTCCTATTTACCGTCTAATGTTGGAGAAAAATAGGTAAGAACTTGGAGCATACGAGAATAACAAAAAAAAAAAAAAAAAAAAAATTTAAGAAAAACTAGAAATGAATTCCAGAATAGCAAATAGAAAAATAGAATATTTTAATCAAACGCTTAAATAGGGAAATTGATTATATTTTTAATGCATACATTTTATGTGTATCCACGAATTTCCTTTAGTTTGACGATTGAAAATTTTTCATTGCTTGGGTAAAATAGTTACCTGAGTTTTCATTTGTGTATGAGCTGGAAATGATTTTCTTTAAAAAAAAAAAAAAAAGAAAAAAACACATACACGTATACATCTACGTGAAAGTATCAACATAATATATATGTGCATTTGCATGAGTACCCATACATATGTGTGCATTTGAACAGCACCACCACTTCATTGCATTGGGGATCTTTTTTTTTTTTTTTTTTTTATATTCTCTCCTTCATTTATTTCTGTGTATTAACACTTGGGAAGAAAAAGAGAGATTCAAAAGGGGAATTCAAATCAAATAAAACAAATAAAAGATAAGTGAAATCGGGCAATTGAAGTAGCGCAAAAACAAAGTTCATGCATATTCTCCATTTGCATCCATTCGTTTTTATCTATTTTTCACTCATTTTTATCATTTCATTTACATGTTACCCATTATATTTATTGCATACTTATTTGTGAATAAATGAGAGCAAACTTGCGTTTGTACACAAAACACACTTTGTCATTCCTTTGTTTACAACATTTCTCATTTACAAATATTTTCTCTTTACATGAATTCTTTGCATCAGCACATGCACCTCCTTATCACCCTTACTAGCGCAACCAGTTTGAGAGATATGCCCATCAATTGGGTGTATCAAAGGCAGCACATATATATACATGCATACATATATATATAAGTACATACATATATATATAAGTACATACATATATACACACGTATATACATATATACACACGTACATACAAATATACACACGTACATACAAATATACACACGTACATATATACATCACTTCACTTTCGTACTAAATGGAGCGCGGAAAAAAAAGAGGAATACTTTAAAGAGATACTCTCCAACCAATCATATATTCCCTTGTATCATAAAACATATCTGCGCATATATAAACACATACCTGATCTCTTGGATAATTACATGCACGTGTAACACTAAACTCCGATCAGTTGTATGACAATTCATGGAAGTGAAAGCATCACATTTTATAAATACATGAAAACTTAGCTCAATACACACATTTACACATTGAGAAATATTGTCACAGGGGTACTAAAAATTATATACATATGTATATATTCTTACATGTTTGCACATGTTTATATATGCACAGGCTTGTACATGTTCATATACATTTTAACACACATATAAAATCAAGTGAAAAGGTTGTGAACTTTTCGCAAAAAAAGATAATACAAGTCAACGAGAAAAGGAAGAAAAAGAAGAAGAAAAAAAAAGAAGAAAATAACACGTATTCACTGCTCCTAGTGGACAGTTCTTATACTTAAAAAAAAAAAAAAAAAAAAAATTCATGTAAACATATTAAACACAAATACATGTGTGTACAACAAAATTATGAACAGTTCATATAACTAGCCATTTTTCATAAAAAAAAAAAAAAAAAAATTGTGACTACAGTTTGGTTTTGCTGTTTTCTCTGCACACACTGTTTTTTTTTTTTTTTTTTTTTTTTTTTTTAATTTTCAATATCTTGATGGATAGAGTTACGTCAAAACGAATTAAAAATAATGCGTTAGTAGAAAAAAGTTCTTACAACGAAAAAAAAGTTTTAAACAAAAGAAGATCAAACATGAATAAAAAAAAAAACGTCTTTCTAAATGACGAATCAAAAAATGATGAAGTTATTAGAAAGAATTTAAAAAAAGTAAAAAATGAAAAAATTTCCAAAAATACAAAAGACAAGTTGGAAACAACAAGTTTAATTAACATAAGAAATAAAGAGAATAACAAAAAGGAAACTGTATATAAAGGAATAGAAAAGGAAAAGATATATCCTCATATAAACAGAGTTTCTTCCATTAAAGAAAAGAGCGCAATTGTTAATGAAGTTGGAGAAAATCGAGTGTTTGATGGAAAAAATGACAATGTGAACAATACGAATTACACAATTTTGAACTATTTTAAAAATAAAAACGTTACAGATAAACATTCTAACAAACCAGCAAGTGCAGGGGATAAATTGATGGATAACGATAATGACGCACTAATTGGCAACAACAATAATCACGATACTACTGCTAATAGTAAGACCCTTACTAGCCACTTATCTACCAGAGTCACAAACCAAAACAAGTACTTAAACATGAAAAATAACATAGAACACAACCTGATGAATTATAAAAAGTCCAAATTAAACCAAATTCACGTGGATAATTTTAGCATGGACTCGTACAGATCCAATAATTCATCAAGTAACGAAATACACACCAAAACTGAAAATAACAATATTTATCAAACCAATCAAGAATATGCCATTAGTAGATCTTCCATGTCGTTAAAAGAGGTTAATCTTAGGAACAGTATCAAGGGAGTGAACAAGAATTCCATAAATGAGAGCGTACAGGAAATACGTAATAATTTGATGAAAGATCCCTTAGAATTGAAAGACTTGTATAGTTCTAGAAATTGTGATTCTTCTACTGTGTTAAATAGGAGTTCCATATATAAACTTAAGGAAGAATCAAAAGATCGAGAAGGGCATGGATTGACAGGCAATGTAGATATCGAAAATGAACGCACCTCAGCCCTATCGGAAAATAATTTCATGCTGAGACATAGCCTGTGCAATGGATTGAATGGAGAGAGGAGAAAAGTCAATCTATATGATATCAGCAAAGAGGAAGAAAACAAATATATGAACAGAACTCGGTTAGCTGTTAGTACAGGAGCGTTAGTGTTAAATAATGCAGGTAAGCAGGACGGAAATGGAAATAGGAATGGCGATAAACTTCGAGATAGAAATGGGATTAGTGACAGTGCCAGTAGTATTGGAAGCCATGTTTACAGCTACAAAGAACGAAACAAGGATTATTTAGAATTCATTAATTTATCAATTAACAGGGATGATAGGAGGCATAAAGAGCTACTTGTTAGATCACTCCCGAGCAAGAACATAATGAAAGGAACAAAGTATGATGAAGAATTATTTTCAAAAAATTTAATGAATTTTGAGAATTATTGCTCATACAAATTTAAAAGAAATATAAATAATAACCTAATTAACAATATTTGCAACATGTACGAGGATAGATCAAATCTAGAAGAATTTATTGACAAGAAAAGGAGAGAAAGTATTTGTAAATCGAAAGAGGATTTTTTAAAATACAAAATGAATTCATCAACATATAGTATAAAAAATGATCATTTTGAAGGAGAGAAACTTTTTAAGAGACCTAGAATGTCATTATACAATACATTGTTGGGTAAAAATAAATTTCAAGATGTAAGCAAAGTTGAAAACAAAGAACGTGACAACATTTCAAACATCCTTTTGAATCATCAAGATTTGTTAATAAATAAGAGAGAAAAAATAGTGATCAATAAAAATGTGGACACAAAGGAAATTATGATGAAAAAATATATAAAAAATTTTTGGTTACTTAGTAGAAAAGAATTTTTTAGTAAATATTGGAATTCTACCCTCCATTTGGATAGTAAAGAAGTGGAAAAATTGAAAGAGATAATACACTTCCGAACAAATGAAAGCTACACAATTGATGACATGTTCAATAAAGATAATGAGATAATTGATGAAGAGATGGCACTGAAAGATTATGTAACTGATGAAAAGTTAAAAAATTTCCGTTTAGATTTGATAGACGGTTTTCTCTACGATAAACAATCCTTATACGAAAGAGAAATGATTGAAAATGAGAAAATATTTTCCAACATTTCTTTTAATCATAAAAATTCTGAAATAAAAGTAGATAAATTGTTAAACTTATTTCCTCGGGATTTTATGAAAAAATATAAAATTGTAAAAAAGTTAGGAGAAGGTGTTTATGGGAAAGTATTCAAAGCAGAATCTTTAGGAGATTCGTATCTTCATTTTGCTGTAAAGGTGTTGCGGTATTTCTGGCCAAATTTTAAATACAAATTCGGTTCTGAGGAATTTGCTATTAACGAATTTAACATTATGCGAATTTTATTTCATCCCAATGTGGTATGTCTATTAGACAGTTTTCGAGTTCACACATATAGAAAAAATAAATTAAAGAGTCATCGAAACCAAAAAATACGCACGGAGAATTTATCAGCAGAATATGACTTTAGCTTTCAAAGGCATCGTAAGGTAGAGAGGAATCAGTATTCTCCATCTCGTGAAACTGTAGAGAGGAATAATAAGTATAAAAATTTGATATCCAAAAGTTGCATAACAATTGAAGATTTGGAAAAGGATCTTGTAATGTACAATATAGATAAGGAGGAAAGTTTAAATAATCCAAAATTGGGTAACCATATAAATGCAAACAAGACTGTTAAAAGTTTGAGAAGTTATAATACCGATGTTGGAGGGATTGAAAATACTTCAAGCAATGCTTGTGGTGATGGATATTTTAAAAGCACATATGGGTCGACGATCTGCACAAGGAAAGATATAAAGAAAGATCGAAGCAATGATTTGTCTTCTTTACACACCAAGAAGAAAATGAAAATAACAAATTTGAAACATGGTGGTGAACAATGGAGAACTGAATATAATAGAATAAAAACCAATAAAAGTATAGATAAATTAAAGTTTAGAAAACATTCTAAAAAATTAAAAAAAATTGAAAGTAAAAATAATGATTATATCGAAAATTGGGATCTATTCCTAGTAATAGAAAAATGTGATTGTAGTTTGAATGACATTTTGAATAAGGCCAAGAAAAGACACACAGCTTTTATTCAACATATTAAACAGTGTACAGCTCAACATTTACCAAATGAACGAATTGATATGTCCTATGATCATATACATAATTATGTGAAGTATGTGTATCTACCTTTGAAAAAAATAGAAAATCGATCATTTTACCCAGATATGCCATCTCTATCTGAAATGCAAACAAAGGTTATTATTTATCAAATGTTACAAGGAATAAATCATTTTCACAAAAAATTCATCATTCATAGGGATATAAAACCAGCAAATACACTTATCAAAAATATTCAGTACTTATCTGATGGATTAAATGATTCCAAAGAATGGATTGTAAAAATTGCAGATTTTGGCCTAGGGGTCTATGATCATTTTTTAAAAGCAGAAACTAAGGATTGCAATATAATAACTTTACAATATAGACCCCCAGAAATATTATGTAACAGCACCTTGTACAATTACTCAGTTGATATCTGGTCTGTTGGTATAACAATGTGTGAATGTTTGTTAGGTTTTGTTCCTGTAACATCAAAGTTTGAATCTTCAGTTTTGTTTAAAATTCTTGTGTTCAGAGGAATACCAAATGACGATTTTGACAATTTACTTAAAAAGGAATTTATTGGGGAATTACCCCAATTTAAGGTTGATAGAATTAAAATGCTGGAGATAATTTTTACTGACATTTATGGGAGAAGAATTCTTAGCGATCATGGTATAGACTTAATTGATCAATTCTTGAGTTATGATTACAAAAACAGAATAACAGCCAATGAAGCGTTGAAGCACAAGTGGTTTGAGGATGTACATTTGTACTTAAACGAACAGTTGCTTAGGTATTACAAGCGAAACGGAACGTATTACTTTTAATTGGTGAGTTTATTTCTCACTATTCAGGAAAATGTTTATATGTGTTCCATTATGGATGCACGTCCTCCTCCTTGTTATGATATGTGCTTACTGGTTCTACTGCTATTTTTCTGCGCACTCTGGTGTGAGTAGGAGAGAACTGTGTGTCGAGGGGAATAATCTTATGAGGCTAGTTTTTTCCAAATTTTGCTTCTCATTTGTGAGTGGCCATATGTGCGTTTGTTATTCGTCCATTTGCTTACACATCATATGTTTTATTCGTTCCATCCTTTGCATTTCTTTGTCTTTCTTTGTTTGCCTTTTTTTTTTTTTTTTTTTTTTTTTTTTTCCTTGCCTCCCTCCCCTCATCCCAATAATATGGATTTATCAAAATGGAGTAACTGCATAGCATTAAACGTGGTGATGCACAGTTTTTCTGCGAGATTATTAAATACTGCTCAAATGTGTATAGCTTGTTGGAGGATCTATGGAGAATGTCAAGATAAATTTTCATATATCACCAAGAAATTTCTGACCATGTCAGGTGTGTATACTCACAACGCATCAGGAAAATTCTGACCATGTCAGGTAAATTCTTGTCATGTGAAGAAAATCTGTAACCCTAAGAACTATGCCAAAAGTTCTCATTTTTAACGAACTAAAAATTTTTCTATTTTTTTTACGTAATACTTTCTTTTTATCCTTCAGTAATTTTTAAATTTTATGAAATTTTTATGCATATGTGTTTTTTTTCATAGATAAATGAACTATGAATAAGTCCTCTTGTATGCATTTTTTTTTTTTTTTTTTTTTCAATGTGAAAAGTGGAATCGCAGGAAGCTTATATATTACATTCTTTTCTTCCTACCCCTTCCCCATCATGTATATAATTTTTTTTTTTTAAAAGTGTTCATGTAAACAATCCTGGCCACCACCACCACCACCACCACCACCACCACCACCACCACCACCACCCCCACCACCCCCTCTCTATAACCTTTCTTTGTGATTTTGTTAAGGAAAAAANNACCACCACCACCACCACCCCCTCTCTATAACTTTTCTTTGTGAATTTGTTAAGGGAAAAAAAAAAAAAAAAAAAAAAACCTGAACTCGTTCTTAATTTGCATGCGGAAAGGCACACATGTGTGTGAGCTTGAAAATGTATTACATTCACGTGTTTCTCGTGTGTGTTTCCACCTACAATTTTGTCATTAATTTCGTTTTATTCTATTTTATGCTATTTTGGTCTATTTTGTTCTATTTTTTTTTTTTTTTTTTTTTTTCCTTCCTTTTCATCTTTTCTTTCTCGAACACGATTTTATAAATCAACACGAATCAAACAATAAATGTGTTACTGTCATGCCATGTGCTAATGCTTAATTCTTTTCATTCATTGTGGACGAATCTTTATGTGTGTTTCCAGATTAGGTGATCTTCCTTATCCTAAAAAGTATGCACACGTTAATAGTTAAAAGAAAGCAGTGGGTGGTAGGTAGAGGTGAGCCTGAATTTTTTTTTTTTTTTTTTTTTTTTCCATATTTCCTTGAGTGCTATCTTACGGTAGCCATATAAAATATGAATAGAGAGACAATAATTTTCTTGAACAATTTTTTTTACAATAATGAAAATGTCAAATGGGATGAATATAAGCACGTTATGCATTTTCATGCAAGTGGGAGAAACCAAAATTGAGAATTTATTTTATTTTTTTTTTTATGTGTGTAAAAACATGAATATGTGAAAATTGAAGTTATATTTGATGTCATTTGGTTGTAACACCTTTGTGTAAAAAGGGATATTTTCCTTGAAGTTCATCGATTTTTTTTTGGGAAAAATGTGAAAATTGTTTGGGTAGCGGTGCAGATTAATTTCTCCAAATGGAGATAATGCTAGGTATATGTTTGTGTCTTAGGTCTTTTTTTTTTTTTTTTTTTTTTTTTTTTTTTTTCGCACTAGCAGTATTATATGTATACACAATAAGAGGAAAAGAAGTAAATGAGACTTATGTAAATGGAAAGATTCCAAGAAGATCCAGAACTTGTGTAGAAATTGTCAGATATTCCCGACAATTTATTAGTATGTTTTGTTGATCCTCTGTTTTGAGCATATTGTTTGTTGCGCATAAAATTATTTATATTTTCTCTGTTATTTTGTGAAATTTGCTCACCATAATCAGACTTGTCCTCATCAGCATTGTCAGCATCGTCGGCATTATCAGCATCGTTAGCATTATCAGCATCGTTAGCATTATCAGCATTATTAGCATTACCAGCATCATCAGATTTATCAGATTTATCATCATTATTGGGACCCTCTTTGAAGTTCTTCGGGAGTGCAATAACCTTGCGTGAGTGAATAACGTCAGATGATATTTTTTCAGTTGTGATAACAAAATCAACTTGGTTAAAGGAATCTATACCTTCAGCGTTCTTGGTGTTGCATACACATTTAAAGTAAAGGTATTTTATATTTTTATTTTCCAGAATGGTGTTAAAATTTTTGAAAACGACAAAACGAGTTTCACTTATGTATAAATCATTCATATGTGAAAATTTCTTCTTTGTGTATTTGTATAGAAAAGGTACTTTGTTTGGAAATACAGAATGAATATGAAAGTTTTTATTTGAATGATCAACCAAAGTTAAAGTACACGGAGGTGTTGTAATTTGAATATGAGTTTCACATATCATTCCTATGTAGTTAGTTTCATTAAATTCATTCATGATAAATTTTACATTTTCTTGATAATGTTTAAAATATTTATAATGAATATCAAATATGGACGAGAAATTTATACCCAATACTTTTTTCAACGGATTTAGATTTTTCTGTAGTCTTAAATATGCATATTTTATTGTGCCATTTTGTTTATTTGTAAATGGAATTTTTGCTGTCCTTACACTTGGTATAATTGCAGGTATAAATATGGAAACCTCATTTTCTTTAAAATGAATTAATTCGTTAATACTTGATGTACTGAGTAAATTATGGAGAGGAATATGTATCCCACCATATATTACTAATGATGCACGTAATAATTCTTTGTCTACAGTCCAGTTATTTTCATCAAAATGTATAATTATATTACTCTTTTCTTGAATAAAAAAATCACATAAATCATTTGAAGAAATGTTACATTCGTACTCTTTATATTGTTCTTCTAAATTCAAAAAAATTTGTAATTTCTCTTTTTTACTTTCATCTTTAAGAATACAAGAACTTTCCTTTACTTTTGTATGGCTTGTTATATATCGATAGAACAAAAATGTAAAGATGGTTATTTTTTCTTCTTCTACTTCTTCTTGTTCTAGGTAATACAATGTTGTTTTGTCATTATTATACATTTCGTTTGACACAAAACATGAGGATTCCTCAATTGTGAAGTGGTTTGGAACTACTATGTTGAAACTTATCTCATCTTCGTTTGCAAAATTTTTCTCTGCCTGCATTATCTCTATGTTGCACTGCTTGTTCAGAAATGTGTTCGTCACGTACAGGCTCCCTCCTGAGCGAAACTCGCATCCATATTCCTTCATTCGCAGGTTCTGCGTGGGGTGAAAGTGGTGTTAGAAGTTGGCACTAGAATTGGACACAGAAGTTGGCATTAGAAGTTGGCATTAGAAGTTGGCATACACTTTAGGGTATAATCGAGACTGGCATAATATCACATGCATGATCAGTATTCGAATCCCAGGATGCAATGTGTGCAATCGTGTGATCATAGGCAACCCCTTTTGTTCTTCTGTCACATTCCCTTTGGCATATGCATTCTGATGGAGACTTACCTCAAAAATGCGATAAAATTGGGGTCCCAAGGAGGAATGGGGATTCGTCTCCCTCTGGTAAGTGACAACTAATGAGGTTCCCTTATGAATGAGAGAGACATGAGAACAAGAAGAATCTGAAATTATTTGAGTTATTTCATTGTTAATACTTGTTGAGTTGAAAGACCAACTTATATAACATTTATCATTCATCTGATAAACAATGGTTTGAAACATACGGTTTCTCAAAATAGATTTATATTTAAATTGATTTCCTTCTTTGAATGGGTTGTTCATAACATCACATGTGTATTCTTGTTCACCCATTTTTGTGCATTTAAATTCATAATAATTGTTCTCATTGATATCATCATACATGTTGACATATATATATTCATGTTTCAATTTTACATACATCCTATATTGCACCATTGGTATTTTGACCTTTAATATAAGTTCTATTGAATTTGCATCCTTCATTGTCAATCCATAATCGAAAGAATATGAACAGAGTATGTTATTATGTCTATTCAATCCACATACAAGTATAGATTTTTTATTTTTAAAAAGATATGTAATTTGAGAAATTGTATTTGCCTTGATAAATATTTCATAATTTAAACCTATCTTGTCAACTTGTGTTGGTGATTCAATGTAATTATTGAATACTGTCATTCTTATCTTTGTATCATATGTATATATAAGTATCAGTTTTTCTTCTATATAATCATCTATAAATGAAAACATGGTGATTTTCTGTTTTGTAATTAATACCTCTTTTGGAATTCCCCACTTTTCATCCGAATTGAATGTTCTCAGCATTAATCCATAGGACGAAGAATCTCCTTCTCCAACGAAGAAGCAGAAGTATAAAGGATTTCTTTTCAACAAATTTATGAATCCACTGTGTTCACATCTATATGAATAATCCATAAATAGTTCTCCTTCTTCTTTTAAGGAAGGCTCGAATTTATCTAAATGTCTTCCACCTCCAAGTAGAGCATGACTCCATAGTGCAAACAACAGTATGCCACATGTGAGTAACTTCATTGGGCTTTTGTTTGTCTCATTCGGTGGGGTGTCACACTTATTACTATTTTTTCTGACCGTGTGCAGATGAAAAAAAAAAAAAAAAGTTTATAACTCAGATTCAAGCATAGCACAGAGGGTGAACTATCGAAGTATGGAAAATGCCAAAGTGAAGAAAAAGGTTCTGTGGACTGTTCGTCTAACAAGAGAAAAAGGGGAAGAAGAGGAGAGTAATTAATAAAAAAAAAAAAAAAAAAAAAAAAAAAAACAGATACGAACCCGGGCTGATGCAGACTCAAAATGAATCAAGTACTGTTTCAAAGAAGACCTGAAAAAGAGCCCCCACTAGTGTATACAAATATGTTAGCAAAATTATTTTATTTCTCATTTTTTCATGATGTATTTATTTGTATTTCTCTTTCGAATGTTCCTTCTGTGTTATAAGTTAACACATAATGGGAGAAGTAACGTCTTGAGGGGGTTCTTTTTTTTTTTTTTCTTCTCTTTCTTTTTTTACACCTGTGTTTTTCATTTGCAGCAAAATTTATGCTGGTTTAGAAATTGGAAATAAGCAAAATAGGTAAATACATTCGTTCATATCTGTATAGATGTGTATGTGTATATATATGAGCACTTATGTACAGATTTAATCGCTCTGTTATATTGAGTGGAGAGTGATGGATGAAAGTGTGAACAAGCACAACTCTCCACGTACTAGCATGTAGACCAAGAGTTTGTAAAAAAAAAAAAAAAACATGTGTAAATATCAGCACAGTATGACTTTTTTTTTTATTTTTTTTATTTTTTTTTTTAACTATGTTCGAATTGTTCTGTTATGTTCCACTTTTTGTTCACACATTTGTTCATGCACTTGTTCATATACTTTTCCATATATTTGTCCATTTATTTTTATTATTTATTTATTTATTTATTTTTTTTCTTTTGAATGGAGAGCTTACACGGCATGCATGCATAATTAGTTTTTTTTTTTTTTTTTTTTTTTTTCTGGGACAAGGAACATGCATTTTTGTGCTTATTTATCAGTTCATTCTTTTACACCTCGATTTCAAGCCCCTATTTTAAGGCTCTATTTCACGCATTTATTTGTTCTCCAGGGATCTCATTCGGTTCACATGAAAGAAAGAAATGTAGAAAAAAACAAATACAAGACGATGTTGCATTTTTTGCGTATGTCCTTAATTGTCTTTATTTTATTTTTTTTTTTTACGTCTGAAAATGGAAACAGTTACCATACGAATGACAAGTTTTTATTTTTGTTGTTTTCAACATAACCAGTTGGTTGGTCTCATCAGAGAATTTTTTTTTTTTTTTTTTTTTTTTCTTTTTCTGTCTTTAGTAATATTTCATGAACATTTATTTATGCATAGGATTGGACGCATTCTTATGAGCATATTATTCTACAAGTTTTTTTTTCTTATTCATTTTGTCTTTATTTATTTTGACATTCCTATTTCTTAAGTTTTATAAAATCCGACATGTATAAGCAGTTCTGTTGTTCGCGGTCAAATCGTTCCATTATAAATATAAAAAGGTGCAACTTGTAGAAATGGAAAAATATATCATACTTCTCAAAGAAGAATAGTAGGATATGTATATATGTGTACTTTTCTGGATTTTAGACAAACTTTATATGTGGCTTTTTTTCCTATAAGTGACACATCTCCAGGAGACCGAAGATGGAGGAACATTAAAATGGATTACTTCTTGGGGTGCTGGGGAATGGTTAGACAAACGTGCGACTTTTCTTTTCCCTTTCGTTTGTTTTTCGTTGACGCTTGTGTCTTCGACTTTGGCCTCAACTTGGATCGCAACTTTTGTGCATATTTTTGTGCATATTTTTGTTCATATTTTTGTGCATATTTTTGTTCATATTTTTGTGCATATTTTTGTGCATATTTTTGTTCATATTTTTGTTCATATTTTTGTGCATATTTTTGTGCATATTTTTGTTCATATTTTTGTGCATATTTTTGTTCATATTTTTGTGCATATTTTTGTTCATATTTTTGTGCATATTTTTGTTCATATTTTTATGGATATTTTTGTTCATATTTTTGTGCATATTTTTGTTCATATTTTTGTTCATATTTTTGTGCATATTTTTGTTCATATTTTTATGGATATTTTTGTTCATATTTTTATGGATATTTTGTTTTTTGTGTGTTTCCTCTTTCACGCCCCCCCACCTGCACCCCTCTTCTTTCACACACAGTTGAAGAAATATTCACACGGGTGTTCTAGAGTGAACTTATTCGCATGCAGACACTCGTAGATCCAGTTGTTCAAAGAGAATGTTTAACCTCTGTCAATTTACAAAATGGTGGAGCACGGACAGAACTCTTTTTATTCTTAGGATAGGTTGTGCAATTGTTGTTCAAAATTCAAGGACTTTTCTTTCGTTCATTCATTCATTCATTCATTCATTCGTTCGTTTTTTTTTTTTTTTTTTTTTTTTTTTTTTCACTTTCCACATAAAAAACATTCAGCATGGGTTAAGAAAATTGTGGCACGTTTATGGGCACATCGCATGAACAGCTTTTATGTTCCTTTATAATCACACTGATTTTCAAAAAAATGAACGAAGCAACGTGTGTATAAAATAAAAGGAAAATATAATTTTCCTTTATCAACATAATGAGAGATCAAATTGCAAATGGAGAACTTGTATGCACTTTGCAAAAGAAAAATTAAGAGTACCAAAGAAAAAAAAAAAAAAAAAAAAAAAAAAAAAGAATGTAAAACGAGGCCAAAGAGAGGAATGAGGTGAGGAACACCTAAATGGGAACGCCATGAAATGACGTGAAAATTTTCGACAATTTTTCGACAATTTTTCGACAATTTTTCGACAATTTTTATGGCAATTATGCCAAGTTTATGCATATGAGGTAGAACTTATATTTTGTAGGCTCAGGCTTGGTGCCATATAAACTCGGTGGAGATAGATTTTCGAGTGTGCTTATTTTTACGTGCCTTCCCTGTTTTCGCGACTTTTCCCCCTCCCCGCCTTGTTGGATACATGCATACCCTCTCCTTGTACATTCACTAACTTGAATATGCATGTGTATATACATTTGTATATGTATATTTTTTATTTTTGTTTACCTTTTTGAACAAATAAAAGAAGAACGGAACTTCCCCCGAGCTATAGCTAAGGGGGAACACACAACACATATCCCAAGTCACTGTCGAATATTTTTTTTGCAAAAAATTGGTACAGATGTATTAGCCACGAGCATGCCTTAACTGCAAGTACGTAATAAAAAAACATTAGCTGCAAGAAAAGAACTTTTTGAAATCCTGCATGGGAGAAAGGCCTTATATTCTTATGCATACATATATATGTATCCCTTTTGAACTTTTAGTCTGGAGATAACCCCTAAATAACCATTTTTGCAACTCTCCAAGTGTTAATAAAAAAACAGCAACCGCGAGGAAGAGCCTACTCCAGCGATAACTAGAGCAAAAAAAAAAAAAAAAAAAAAAAAAAAAAAAAGAATATATATATATATATGTATATAAAATAAAAGAAATGCATAAAACATCAGTGCATATTTGAGTGCATACTTGTACACACTCCATAACGCAAAAGTACACGTTTCCCCTTTTTATTTTTTATAAGCCCATTGTAAATCATCACAACCGAGTAAAAAGTGTGAAGAGCATGCACACCAACTCTTCCCCCTCAACCTTCATACCTCCTCTGTTTTCTTGTCATTGAAGACGTGTCACGCAAGTGTGAAGAGAAGAATCACCTTTCGTGTTGCAAATACTCCTATGTGAGGGATACATACATAAATATATAAATACATACACACTTGCGTTGTGTTTATATATATATATATATATAAGCCATTTTTTAAGCAAGCGAGAAAAAGTAGAAAGTCGAAATAAATGGCAGGATTAAGCGCGGGGTATGATTTATCAGTTTCTACATTTTCTCCAGATGGGAGGCTATACCAAGTGGAGTATATTTACAAATCAATCAATAATAACAATACAGCATTAAGCTTAGAGTGTCGAGATGGTATAATAACTTGTTGCATTAATTCCAATCTTCAGAAAAATAAAATGATTAAGAAGAATAGTTATAACAGAATATATCATATCAATAACAACATTATCATAACATATGCAGGGTTGGATGGAGATGCAAGGAACATAATTGACCGTGCTAAAAGCGAAGCCAACAATTATTTTCTCAATTTCCACACCAATATCCCTCTTCATATATTAGCAAATAGAATATCTCTGTATATACATGCGTATACCTTGTATTGGCACCTGCGTCCATTTGCATCGTCCATTATATTAGCGTCCTTTGATGAAAACGAGAAAGGTATCTCTAGACACGTGCACGTACTCCCCCATTAGTACTTACTACTCATGAGTTTGCTTTTTTGTCACATCACCACTAGACTGTGCCCATCTACATTCATATTTATTTTTGCCCCTTCATATGTTGTTGTTGCTGCTTCTGCCATTGCTTCTGCCATTGCTTCTGCCATTGCTACTGCCATTGCTACTGCCATTGTTGTCTCATTTTACCCTCTCCTTCGCGGGACATGTACAGGTGAAATTTACTGTGTCGAACCGAACGGAGCATGTTACAAATATTCAGGAGTGGTAATTGGGAAGAATAAAGAAATGTTTAAAACAGAAATCGAAAAGAAGAATTACAAAGACATAGATGTGAAGGAAGCGCTAGTTGATATTTACAAGTTCATTTTGACAAGCGATGATCATATGAATAAGGACAATTTGCCCTATTTAGTTAATTTCTCATGGATTTGCAAAGATTCCTCTTATGAATTCCAGAATATAGATTCAGATATTTTAAACAATGCCATGCATGTGGCTGTGGATTATATGGAACAGTTGAATCATTAAAACATAGCGTTGCCCTGAGCAAAACATACACACGCTTGTACGTTTGTATGTATGCACGTACGTTTGTATGTATGAACGTACGTTTGCATGTGTGTATAAATGCCACTATATATATGTATTTTTATACATACACACGTATCAGTATACAGAACCAAAGTTGCATCCTTCAGACTAGTGTATAGTAATGGCTGCCGTTCATCACCTCCTCCTCCCCTCCCCCCCTCTCCCATATGTATGCAACCAACGTCTATTTTTTTTTTTTTTACATGCAGAACTTTTCCACCATTTTTGAATATTTAACACCCATATATCGTACACCCATATATCGTACACCCCTACATCTGTATGCCCATACACATCCATATACACACGAACACATGGAACCTTTAACAGCGTGTTAAGTTTGGGCCATGCAAGTATATGGACGAGACTTCCCATCGAATAGCAATTATTAACATGCTCATAAGGAAAAAGAAAAAAAAAAAAAAAAAAAAAAACACACGCAAAAACACACGCAAAAACACGTATGCATATGCTGAGGGAATTTTAACTGAAATGAGGGAGACGTGGTACGTATTCATTCCCCACTAGTGACATGACAGAGCAATTCAAGCATAAAGAATGAAAAAAAAAATTTCTCTCAAAAGCTGTTATTATTATTCATTCGTGTTGAAAGATATGTTATATAAGGGAGGAAAATTGGGAAGAGGCGGGCTTGAAAAAAAAAAAAAAAAAAAAAAAAAGAAAGAAAGAAAGAACAACACAACACACAAGGAGGACAATACATATGGACGATTTTCTTCTTACTTCTAATGCAGTATAAATAGAAAAAGGTAAATTGATACTTTGATCGAAATGTTGAAGATTTGTTCATCTTACAATATATGTTCTCTACACTATTTGATTTAAGGGTAGACGAGAAAAACCAAACTTTTAGTGTGTTCAGGTATCCCATTTCCTCTAATATATGTTTAAAATTTTTTTGGTTATTTCTTCTTCACGGGGGGTGTCTGATTTTTTTTTTTTTTTTTTTTTTTTTACACTTGTATAAAACAAGGGAGAAAAAGGAAAATGTTGTTGCGCGTAACCTTTGTCGTGTTGTGGCTAGCTCACGCTTATTCATTCATTCATTCATTCATTTTATTTTAATTTTTATTTTATATTTTTTCCACGTTTTACACCTTTGTTGATCATTGTGACCCCACGGCATTTTCCACTTTTTTTTTCTCATAACATTTGCTGCACAATTTGTTCGTTATATTTTTTTTTTTTTCCCTACCTTATCAATCCGGTGTTGTTAATCCTGCTCTGTGAACAGGGAAACGCATCAGAGCAAACATTATATATTTACATGCCTTTCTACACTGAATTTTGCATCACTTTTTCTCCTTAACAAGTGTTAATAAAGTTCCACTTATTGAGTGCAGTTAAAAAAAAAAAAAAAAACTGAATCAATTTAAATACATAAAAGAATGCAAAAAAGAAGAAGAAGAAGAAGAAAAAGAAAAAAAAGCTACAAACAAAACTGCAACAAAGCTGTGAAAAGAAAAATTTGAAAAAATGTGCCAAACCCTTTGCAACCGCGTGAATGAAGCTGTTCGTCACAAGGATGGAAGAAAAAAAGAAAAAAAAAAAAAAAAAAAAAAAAAAAAAAAAAGTGGTGTTCGTTTCTGAAATGTAAAACTACAGAGATATGATGTTTATTTTTGTTTATCCTATATCTTCAATAAGATTTGCAAAAAGTTATTTTATTTATTTATTTATTTATTTATTTTTTTTTTTTTTTTTTTGCTACGGGGATGCCAACTCATATGATAAAACGATGCGATGCCCTCCTTTAGTCCAATCACTTCTTCACCATTTTGGAGGAAGGAGAAAAATAACCTGACTGGTCAGAATTTTTTTTTTTTTTTTTTTTTTTTTTCTCTCTGTGACTGCCCTATGCACATCCTTTTCTTTTGTATAGGAAAAATAGCTGAGTGAAAAGGAAAATTGTGTTTTTTTTTTTTTTTGTTTTTACATTAGTGACGAGGATTTAGCGTGATTTTTTTTAATTCCTTTTCAGTGTCCTCATTTGTGAATGGTGTTGTGGGTGGGGGGAGATTATCCGAGTGTGGATAAATGAAACTTATTACTGCTGACACTGAGGAAAATAGAAAGTAGGTATTGAAGGAAAAACCTGTTACATACATATATATATATATATATATATACACAAATACATGTATGCAGAATTAGGAACGAGGGTCTTAAAAAACTTAAGGCACAAACGAAGCTTGCTGTGTGCGCATGGCGATAACAAGTAGAGGGAAGGAAAGGGAAATTTCGAAACAATGCAATTTTCATTTCTGTAAAAGATTTTTTAACAAATTTGAAGAGGACAGAAACAATATATTTCCCTACCAATCTCCAACTCCCAAATCATAGGCTTGCTTTTATGTTAAACCAACAATACCTCCTTCCCACCATATACTACTGTACTCCACTTTACCCTCCCCCTTTTTTTTTTTTTTTTTTTTTTTTTCAAATAATCTTCCATCACAATGAACATTATTGATGAGTACGATCTTGATATGTATAAGAACACTGTCATGTCCAATAACTGCAAAGATGAAGACATTTGGTGTATATTTAATATGTCCAGTTTTATGAACACCTTATGTTTCCTTATATTTTTTATTATATTTTTATGGGGACTATCGATAATATCAAGATACTACACTTCTTACAATATTATGAAATATTTGAGGGACAGAAAGGTAAGAATATAAAAATTGAGCGTCAATTTTTCTCCCCCTTTTTTTTTTTTCTTTAGCCTATGCTTAATTTGATATGGTGTGCCAACACCAGAGCCTAGTAAAAGGGGGTACACCCCGCTGTATTGCCATTCTGCACCGCCAATCTGCACCGCCATTCTGCACCGCCATTCTGCACCGCCATTCTGCACCGCCATTCTGCACCGCCATTCTGCACCGCCAATCTGCACCGCCATTCTGCACCGCCATTCTGCACCGCCAATCTGCACCGCCATTCTGCACCGCCACACCGTTTGTTTCCTCCCTCCCCTTGCGCAGGCCATATACATGCAGAACATGTCGAGGTACATCAACGAAATTAAGATGCTGTGCAGAAGTCACGTGAACGACATTATTCGAATAAAAAAAAAAATCACGCCCAAGAATGTAGAAAAAATAAACCTGAACATAACGATTAACGATAATATTCAATTATTCAAAAGTTACTTGAGTTCGAGTGCTAATGATATGAATAATTATTTCAAGTATACAATTACATTTACCTTTTCAACAAATAATTGTGTTTACGTGACTCTTTACTGGGGTGTCCTGC
The DNA here is from genome assembly GCF_002157705.1 of Plasmodium gonderi. Lineage (NCBI taxonomy): Eukaryota > Apicomplexa > Aconoidasida > Haemosporida > Plasmodiidae > Plasmodium > Plasmodium gonderi. The sequence goes on from NW_021628933.1 coordinate 1,130,569, forward strand.
TTAATGAAATAAATCATGTGATTCATGAGAAGATAGAAGCAGGTAAGAAATGTACGAATGGGAAAAATACTGTCATATGTATAGATAATTTTAAAAATTTTTTTAAAGAGGGATTTAGTAAAACATTACAGTCGAAGCCATCGTCTTCTGATGCAATGGCATATTTGCTTGATAATGAAAAAAATAATATTTACAATACTACAGAAGAAGAGGAACATGGGGTTGGGGGAGGAGGAGGAGAAGGAAGAAGTGGACACACAATTAGAGGTGATGAAAATTACGATCCTCATCATAAGTATCGCCCTGGTCTTAGCCACGATCATAATAAGGATTATCAGAATTTTCAGAATTATCATAACCATTCGTCATTATCAGCTCCCATTTATAATAACACATTTATTAATTTCAATTCATGTTTCTATAAAACCTCAAGCTCGTTCTTCAGTACCGGGGAAAATATTACATACACAATGCCTCATGATGAAAATTTCTGTGTTACAGATATTCTAAACCAAATTGAAATTGAAAAGAATACCTATCTAGATGAAGTGAAAGAAAAATTAAAAAAAGATAAACTTGATGAAAATAATCCTTTAGATGAAAAAATTCTAAATAATTATATGACAGAAGAACAAATCAGAATTCCACTCGTAATTGTTATAAACAGCGTTCCTTCCCCACCAGGATCTCCCTCCATGTTGAATTCTACACCTTTTGTGGGAATTGGAAAAACAGTAAAAGATAATGGGAAAAAAGCCAAATACTGTAACAATGAAAATATATCAGAAGTAGTTCTAGTCGACTTTAAAAAAATGAAGGACAAATATAAACCTTTTATAATTAAAGATATCTGTGTGATGAGTGAAAATGGTTCAACAACAACTGCCATGCTTCATAAAAGTAAAAAGAAAAACCAATCCTTCCAATTTGTGGACATTCTAGATATCTATGGACATGAAGAGCACGATAAGGAATGTCTCATTTGCATGACGTCTTACAAAGACACCTTACTCATGCCATGTAGACACTCTTCCTTTTGTTACGATTGTATGAAATCTCTCAGACAGGAAAAATGCCCTATCTGCAGGTGTCTATTCAACTCTTTTATTAAGTTCCCCTTGAGGAATATGGACAGGGCATCCGAGATGCCATAGAAATCCACCAGCGGGTGATGCAACCATGCTCGATGGAGATACAAAACGGGGAGGAGGAGTGCACGATGGGATTCATGAGAAGGAGGAGTGCACGATGGGATTCATGAGAAGGAGGAGTGCACGATGGGATTCATGAGAAGAAGAAGTGCACAGTATGCCGAATGAGCAGAAGAGGAAAAAAAAAAAAATAAGCAAAAGCAAAAGCAAAAACATAAGCAAAAGAAAAAGAAAAAACATAAGCAAAAACAAAAACCAATTGCCTGCAAAAAACCATTTTCCCATGCATAGCATAATATTGCACCTGGCGTGAATTTTTTTTTTTTTTTTTTTTTTTTTCGTTTTAAGGGTGATACTTTTTTTCAATTTTTTTTTTTTTTTGACAACACTTTGTTGTCGCTCACTTTTCATCATCTCGTATATATTCCTCATTTGTCTTGAATGCTAACTTTTGAAGTGCCTTTTTTTATTCTTTTACATATTTTTATGTATTTTTTTTTTTTTTTTTTTTTTTTTTTTTTGTTTTCTTGCTTGTTTGTTTGATTGTTTGTGAATATCATGGGCAAGCTAGCGGAGAGAATAGCCTGATGACCCCATAATATACTAACCCACGAACTCCACTTTTCATTTACCTCATTTGAAGCCTGCCAAACTTGAAGATTGCTTACCTCCACTTTAACCTCATTTGATCTCGTCCTCACCACGCTTTTTGCAGTGCTGCATGCAGTTGTTTGTACTCCTTAAAATTCAGTGTTCCCATTTGTATCCTTCAAATGGTGTATATAAATGTATATATATATATAAATGTATATATATATATAAATGTATATATATATATATATATGTGTGCTTATTTATGGGGGGCGGGTGTGTGCATATATAGGAGTTCGTCCCATCTCCCCCTCCTTTTTTTAATTCCTCTTTATGTCATTGTTTGTTTTCATGCGGATTATACACGTCATTTTTTTTAATTCCTCAAAATGTTTACACACATGAATGGGAAAAAGAAAAAAAAAAAAAAACACGTGCATATAAATGTGCATGGATTTAAGTTTTTAAAAAATTAGAATAGAGATAAAAATGTAGTGTGCAAAAAAAAAAAAAAAAAAAAAAAAAAAAAAAGGGGGGAATGTGCGTGCATGATTTCTTTTCTTCGCACTAGTGTATATCCCCATTTTCATTTCTCTCGATTTGGTCTTTTTTTCATCTGAGCTGTATGTATATATATATATATCATCTCCTATTTGTGGATTTTTTTTTTTTTTTTTCCAAAGGCATTTTTCCAAAACAAAAACAAATCTAAACTTGGCACACCCATTTATGTTTCCACATTTTTTCTATCTTCCATGTGGTATACAACATACAACCTTTTTCCATTTGTTTCATCGAACTGTTCAACTTGAAAATTAGTGAATAACCCCACCTCTCTTTCTCTCTTTCTTTCTCTCTCTCCATGCTTAAAAGAAAAATCCGAGAACCTTACCTCCAGTGTGTTTTCTTCTTGCCTCTTCGTGATCCATAATTCCGTAAGGTGTGGTTAAAATCAAATGACCAAAAAGTCTACTGGGAAGGATGTTTGTAATAATTTTTTCAATTTCTTCCAGTTTCACGTCGTACCTGTGTTGGGAATGAAGATTGTGAATTTTGAAGCAGAAAAACGTGACAGAAGGGGTGAACCAACTGGTGGGGGAAAAAAGGTAGCTCATCAAGTGCAAATTCCAGTGCTTCACACGTGTAATTATTTATGTATGACATGTATTCATACAAGCATGGTATGCATGACCAGGGGTGCGAGCTCGCTGAGTCTGTTTTCCCCCAGCTGGCCGGGCACACAGGGCAGCTGCTGTTGCTGCTGCCTTCTCACGTTACCTTGGGGATATGACTGCACATTTGTTTATTCTTCCTAACAAATTCACGACAATTTTTCCGGATCTGTGATCATCTACTATTTCAAAATTTCCTATGTATCCCTTCTTCTGCATGTACTGTAAGAACTTAATTACCACTTTGGATGAAGGTCGAATCAAGACCTGTCGCCTACCTCTTTTCTCTGCATTGTTAATTGTTTTTAAGCAATCTGCCAATACGCTCATTCGAACCATCTGATCGGGAGAGGGGGAAAAATAAACATATACACGTGTATACATGTATATATATATGTACGTGTATATATATATATATATATATATATATATGTATGTATGTGTATGCGTGCTTGTATATATATCTCCCTTTTCTTTCAATTCTTACCCTGTAACCACGTTAAAGCGCTTGAAATTTGGTGTGAAGGAAAAATAAAATAAAGTGCCGGATTGCAAACGGGGGATTTTGCTTCAAAACAAGGCTGTCACTTTTATTTGCTTATTTGTTATTTCTTTTTTTTTTTTTTTTTTTTTTTTTGCTATTTTTTTTGTTTTTTTTTTTTTTTTTTTTTTTTTTTTTTTTTTTTTTTTTTTTTTTTTTTTTTTTTTTTTTTTTTTTTTTTTTTTTTTTTTTTTTTTTTTTTTTTTTTTTTTTTTTTTTTTTTTTTTTTTTTTTTTTTTTTTTTTTTTTTTTTTTTTTTTTTTTTTTTGTTTGCTAATTTTTTTATTTATTTTTTCTCTAAAGATAGGTGGAACCACAAATCAGCAATGTTGCTTATAAAAAAAAAAAAAAGGAAAAAAAAAATGAACCTGTTTGAAAACGTGGAACAAATTAGGATGGCATAAAAGAAAGTTTAGAAATTTTAAGAAAGCTTGGTAAAATTGTAAGTGCGTTTAATAAGCATATAAGTTGAAAAATGAAAGGAAAAAAAAAGTTTTCATACTTAAATTGGGTGCACATGCTCCCGGAATAATGAATGGATGGTGGTAGGTATGATATTATTTTCTTTTTTTATTGGTACTTTTTTTTCTGTTTTCTTTTTAAACGTTCGTTGAATGTGTTTTCCTCTTATTATTTTTTCATTTTTTTCTCAGTTTTTTCTCTACAAATTCATATAATATGGCCTCGTGAGAGGATACATATTTTTTACTTGTACTCATGTGTAGATATATATATATGTATACATACATTTATGAATACATGTATATGCAGTTCCCCCTTTAGGATCTTTTTTTTTTTTTTTTTTTTTTTTGTCGAAACTTGTGTCGCGGTATGATATATATATATATATATATATATGCATTTACCCTATCACGACCAACCCCACCGCCTTTCAGTTTTTATATTTCTTCCTTTTTTTTTTTTTTTTTTCTTCACTTTTTCCTCCCTTAATTTCGTGCTTTTTCGCATCATTGCACAAGTTTTGACAAAAAAAAGAAAAAAAAAAAAAAAGAGGGAAAAATTATAAAATAAAACTTTGTGAAGAATATTTTTAAAAGCACTAAGGGGAGGGTGGATGACCAATATGCCAACAATACGGGTATAAGATTTTTTGCGCAAAATATATGTTTCTGATTTTGATATAATTCTGTGTAAAATCATTAACACTACTATGGGAACAAATTCACATAAAAAGCACACATTATATTGTAATATATTCCACAATTTGGTACATATATCCACCATACGCATGAATAGTGTTATATATATGTATATATATATATATATGTATACATGAGAAATGTGCATACAGTGGAACGTCTGTAAAATGTAACCTTTCGAATGAATAGCACGTGTGCCATGATTTCGGGAAAAAGAAAAGTTTGCGATGAAAATGTGGAGTGAGAAAATACATCGGACGCATGTAAAACACATTAGCAACCCTCCCATGATGTATTTTTCACTACCCTGCTAGCACATGTGACTTACATAAGTTATTACAACAAATACATTGAACAGAACGTGAAGAATGAATATTTTATTGGTTATATATATATATATATATATATATATATATATATATATATATATATATATATATATATACCATGTTATAGGTAAAATGGGTATGTAAAAGTTAGCTACCAACATGCCATACCTTTTACCTACTACCAACATGCCATTCCTTGGATCCTCTTTTTCCATATGTAAGATCCAGGATCCAAAACTGCTAGCAAGTGGGATATGTGTTCTTTATTTTTTTTTTTTTTTCAGCAGAAGGATATCATCATCGTTATGTAATTATTGATTTCACTCTGCTTGCGTCCCACCTCTAAGAATTCATTTACAGGTGCATGTACATATCCATACACTTTGCCAACTCCACAGTTTTATCAATTATTAACGCAGACCTGCTTGTCCATATATTCATATATATACACATGTACATGCATAAGTACGTGTGTATGTCCTTATTTAAACGCATGTATGGCAGATAATATTTAAAAAGTTATTTAATTATGTAAATTTTTAAAACAAAAAAGAGGAAAAAAAAAAAAAAAAAGAGAAACTGGTTGATTGAGGGTTAAACTTTGAACTGCTATCAGAACAAATTTCGGGTCAAAAAAAAAAAAAAAAAAATAAAATAACATCTAAATGTATATGCATGCAGGATGAGACATATGTTTTGATAAACTAATATGGACAAAAATGTTCACCCCAAAGAGGTAGAGTCAATAGAATCGGTAGAGTTAGCAGGATGAATTTCCACTTCCCAATGTGAATGTATAATGCATGTATGTATATATATACAATTGCTTCATCATGTGAGGACCCTTCGATGAGTTAAAATTGGGAGGTACTTTTTTTTTCTTTTAAAATGTAGCGTATTTATGCTGTCGCAGTGGAAAAGTGAAAAAGTGGAAAAGTGAAAAAGTGAAAAAATGAAAAAGTGAAAAAGTGAAAAAGTGAAATAGTGAAAAAGTGAAATAGTGAAAAAATGAATAAGTCAAAAATGGGCTACTTCCACCACATGCTATTCTCTGCTTATCCTTATCCTATTTCCCCTCAATTTTTATCCCATTTTTTTCCTTTTTTTCTTTCACGTATTGTTTTCAAATTACACCACCACCACCAGCAGATCGTTCGTCTCGTCACTGTCTACGTTAGATGTTTCTTCTGCGCATACCATCTTGGATTATCTTTTCTGTAAGATTCCCAGTAATTTGTGTTAAATGGCTAGTAGCCGTTTGACTAATTTTGTTAACAGTATCGTCTATTGTTTTTTCATGTTTGAGTAATATTGGTCTAACAATAAAATTGTATACAGTTTCTGCTCCTCTGACTTGTGGCATATACAAGTAGAAAAGAAAAAGTAATTTTAACAAATAATAGAAAGGAACCCAAAATAAAATAATATCAATTAGATATTCGAAAAAAAAAAAGAGGGAATATACTACCCAATATGTGAGCCACAGTTTCGTTTCATCTTTACTTTGTGATTCTACTGCTTTGAACGATTGGTATGCTGAGAAAAGGGAAGAGGGATGATAGGAGAAAAAAAATTCATCATTTTTGTATGTGCATTCAAAGGTATGTGCATTCAAAGGTATGTGCATTCTAAGGTATGTACATTCAAAGGTATGTACATTCAAAGGTATGTGCATTCTAAGGTATGTACATTCAAAGGTATGTACATTCAAAGGTATGTACATTCAAAGGTATGTACATTCAAAGGTATGTACATTCAAAGGTATGTACATTCAAAGGTATGTACATTCAAAGGTATGTACATTCAAAGGTATGTGCATTCAAAGGTATGTGCATTCAAAGGTATGTACATTCAAAGGTATGTACATTCAAAGGTATGTACATTCAAAGGTATGTACATTCAAAGGTATGTACATCGTTTCTTTTTTGCACGAGAAAAGTTTTTTTCCTCATGAAACGAGTGTGTAGTTACCTGGATATGCAAATCCAAGTATGTTACATATTAAAGCTGCACCCCAACCAAAAATAAGTGAAATAAGTAAAAAACCAGATACTCCTACAATTATATAAGATGGTTTTATACCATACTTCTTTCCTAAATCATTTATAAATGGATAATGTTTCACATAATCATCTATATCATTTAATGTCTTGTTTAAATCAAAATTATTTATTGAATCTCCTAACACTTTGGATGAAAGTCTTTTAAAAGCATTCATGTTGGAGGAGTTATCCCCTCCTGTGTTGTTCTTTTCATGTTCCTTTTCTTTATTCTTTGAATATAATTTTCCAACCTTCATTTGTTAGTATATATATATATATTTTTTTTTTCACACACATGAAAATGTCCTTCGACGTGGTTTGGGGTAGTGAAGGAACACAGAATAAATATACACTTTCTGTCGTTTCTTGTATATCTACATACAAAAGGAGGGAAATACATATGTTACATGTAAACTACATAGTCTGACATGACCACGCATCTGATTCTGATTTGTTCCTCTGTGAACAAGGAGCTCAGTGATGAATCTCTTTTTGTGTTCTTCAAGAAGTAGGATATAAACGCAACGTTTGTTGTATTTGTCTAATGGGAGGATGGAAGTAAAAATGGCTAACAATGTGTGTGCATGTACGTTTGCCTATACATATATATATATATATGGCTTAAAGAGGGGATGATCTAAAATATATATATTTATGGATCCTCTCTATATAATGTAACAAAAAGAGGGGGAAAAAAAAAAAAAAAAAATGAAATCCCTCTGTAAAAAAGAGGAAAAAATACATAACATATAAAAATAAAAGGAAATTCTATAACTTTTGCTGTATCTTCAAAAAATAAACATTCATTTCGTCATATTTGATATAACTCTCATATCTCGCTTTCGATTAATTTAATTTTTTTTTTTTTTTTTTACCGTGTCTGCGTTGATAATACAATCTAGGAATTGTTACAATTTTTTCAATTTTATAAATAGAAAAAAGTAATAACCAGAGAGTTAGGTAAATTTTCTGAAATGGATGGTCACCCTATACTCCACGTGCCTTTGGACCTTGGGGAGATGAACCAATTTCCCAATTTCCAGCTATTTTTTTTTTTTTTTTTTTTTTTTTTATTCCTATTTTTATGTTAACAAAAAAATGAAATAAAAATAAAATAAAGTGGCATTATAATGGGAGAAAACAAAGGAAGAAACAGAAGATGCGGAAAAAGGAGAAGAAGAAGAAGAAGAAAAAAAAAAAAAAAAAAAAAAACTCCATAACACGGCTTCAATTTTTTCACAACCCCAATTTAAACATATATATATATATGTATATATGTATATATGTACATGTGTTCATATGTATATTTTTTTTTTTTTTTTTCTGTTCCCAAAATGTGTTCTTTCACAATTATACTATATTTTCTTATATATTTTTGCTTCTCCACAAAGGAGAGAAAACCGCTTTGCACATATTTCTAAATTCGTGAAAAAAAAAAAAACAAAAAACAAAGCGGGTATTATAATCAGAGTAGTAAACCCAAAAACGGGAAAAAAAAAAAAAAAAAAAAAAAAAAGGTAGAAAGGGGGGGGTGGAGAAGAAAATGCAAATATGTTTCTTCAAAAAAATACAGCTAATGTCCATTATTTTATAAAATAGCATAAATGTTTTTGCGACTTGGTGTGATGAATGTAAAACGTGTTTGCACCTTATGCGGCGAAAGCAAGGAACGTTTAAAAAAAAAAAAAAAAAAAAAAAAAAGGGGCTCCAGAATTTGAGAAACATTAATAAAACACTCAAGAGGAAGATTCTGACAATAATTATGTGTCAAATGTGATATATTTTCACAATGTGTGTTATTATATATATACATCCTCTCCTTCCAGAATTGTGAAAAAGATGAAGATGGGGACGGGGATACGTGGAAGCAGACAAATAAATTGTGCGTAAAATAATGCAGGAAAGTTTCGATTGCAAAGTGAGAAAAAAAAAAAAAAAAAATAACAAGGCAAAGTAAAAATAAAGCAATGTATAAATAAAATGACGAAGCCAAGGACAAATAAAATGATGAAGCCAAGGACAAATAAAATGATGAAGCGAAGTAATACAAAAAGGTCACACTAAGTTAACAATTCAAAGTGATACGGAGGGAGAGCAAAATTTTGCAAAATATAAAGTTGATGCATTATATGCTATCACCAAACAAAAAACACTGTGTTGTGTACATTTTTACACAGATTGAATGTTATCATATAAAACGAATAGAAAAAAAAAAAAAAAAAAAAAAAAAAAAAAAACATGAATAAAGAAAGAATTTCATTTTCATTCACTTTACAAATGAGCTTGCTATAGAATTCCCTAATAAATAATCTGTTAATTGTGTAGCTTTTCACATGTTTGAATATGCGCTTATTTATATTCCCCTACTATTTAAGTGTAATGGTTTCATACAACATATGAGAATAAATCGGAACACCTTAAGGAAATAATTTTTTTGTAACAAAATGTAAATCCGTTCAAAATTGTTTTCAATTTCAAGAGAAAAGAAATTTCTATTTCGTAATAGCGTTCTGTGTCGCTTTGCTAGTTTATACATTCTGTTAAATTTGTTTTTTTTCACCTGAACGTGTGCATGTAATTTTTTATCCAATTTTTTTTCTTTTTCTTTTCATTATTTCCCCTTTTCCCCATTTTAAAAAAAAAAAAAAAAAAATTGGTTAAAAAATTACATGCACACGTTCAGGTGAAAAAAAACAAATTTAAGCGTTTGGAAGTTTATAAAAATTATCAAATTGGGAAAGCGAATAGACGAAAACAAGTATAATGTATTAATATACATGTGTATTTCAGTGTTCCCTCCCACCTGTCGCTATCACACAAAATAAACCAACACACATGACGTTTACAACTAATTGTTTAAGTTTTCTTCTGTCATATTCAATCTTCCCTTCAGAGTTTCCTTTCTTCACTCCAACATATTTGTACTTTAATTATTGTGAAAAGTGGAGATATAATCACCTCCTGATGTTGCATGATTGCTTAGGGTTCACATATCATGTGCAAGTTCCCACAGTCTCTACCCGCTTAGCAATTAATGAGCTGCTTATATTTGTGATGACATTAGTGTAGGTACGGATATAATGGGTGGGTGCTCCTGCATTTGTATATTATATATATATATATATATATATATATGTGTATACATATATGTATACGCATATGTATACGTATATGTGCACATGTACGTTCAGAATATAGCGCCCGAATTTATCTTTGGTTAAATAACTTTTACCTTGTGTACTGGCCACTGTCCATTTGTTTACCCACTATGCTATATCAATTTGAAAATTTTTCAAACGCTTGAATTTTGCATTTCACCTTCGTGTTTGCCCAAACTAAGGTCCCATCGCCCATTAAACAGTTACACGGTAATTATATAGACTTTTTTCAACGCCCAAAGGTTTCATTGTCGCAATGTTGCATATGTAAATAAATTCATATATAATAAAATATATGTATTTTACACATACATATATATGTATACATATTAACATAAACACATAAACCACAACCCCTACTGCACTTCTCCATACGTAAAAGTGTATTATATGATGATCTTTTTTTCCAGTAAACGCATGCAAATATGCATTTCCTCCCTAATTGCTGGAGTGAATACTAAATAAAAAAAAAAAAAAAAAAAATCTTTTGCTTCATCTCTAATTTTTTTTTTTTTTTTTTTTTTTCTCCGAAATATTTATCATATCCACCTTTTCATTTCCGTTTTTGAATTTTTTACCTTAATTTTTTTTTTTTTCCTTTTTGTTCTGAATTTTTGGCTATCTTTGGGATTATAAGTCGAATGATTTTCAATTAATTAAGAAGACTTTTTTCCCTTCCCCTTTCCCACTATTTTATCTCCACTTTTGTTTATCCTGCGTTTTGCGCATTTTGCATATTGTGTATTTTCTATTTTGCGCATTTTGCATATTGTACATTTTGCATATTGTACATTTTGTTTTTTGCGCATTTTGCATATTGTACATTTTGTTTTTTGCGCATTTTGCATATTGCACATTTTCTATTTTGCGCATTTTGCATATTGTACATTTTCTATTTTGCGCATTTTGCATATTGTACATTTTCTATTTTGCGCATTTTGCATTTTATTTTTGTTTTTTTCTTCGTACGTCCGCGCCCTCTCCAGCTTCTTTCCCTTGTTTCCCCTACGTCTCTCCCCATTTCAATTTTAAAATGCCAAAGGGTAGCAACAAATATGTCATAGATCCTTTAAGTGTAAAGACTACATGCTCTAGTGAGGAATCCTACATTCGATGTGTTGAGTATGGCAAATCCAAAGCCCATTACTCGAATTGGACATTGTTGATGAAGGCTATATTGGCTGGAATTTTTGTTGGTCTCTGTGCTCATGCATCAGGCATAGCAGGTTAGATTCGAGAGAGACGCACATCTTTCCAAGATATGTATATCTGCATGTTATTCGCATATGTTTGTATGTTGCCCATTCTAGGGGATCTTTTTTTTTTTTTCTCAGCGTCATCTTACCCCCACTTCATCCGAACGCGAAAATTGAACACATACATATGTTTGCTTATACATATGTTTGCTTATACATATGTTTGCTTATACATATGTTTGCTTATACATATGTTTGCTTATACATACGTTTACTTACACATACATATGTTTGCTTGTACATACGTTTACATACACATACATATGTTTGCTTGTACATACGTTTACTTACACATACGTTTACACGCGCGCAGGGGGCCACTTCTACTACCACAAATTGCGAGAGCACGTAGGGATTTCAATGAGCATATTCGTATACGGATTCACCTTTCCAATAGCTTTTTTATGTATCATAGCAACGGGATCAGATTTATTTACGGGAAATACTTTAGCTGTTACAACAGCTTTATTACAAGGAACAATATCTGTAATAGAATACATACGAGTGATGAGCATCTCTCTCTTTGGCAATTATGTCGGTGCAGTAGCATTTGCATTTTTCGTTTCCCATGGATCAGGAGCATTTAAAAAGAATAGTGATATAGATAAAAATCATATTTTTCAATTTATAAATGATATTTCTACAAAAAAAGTGAAACATACATTTATTCAATGCATATGTCAAGCAGTTGGATGTAACATTTTTGTTTGTTTAGCTGTTTATTTCGTCCTTACAATTAAGGATGGATCCGGAATAGTTTTCAGTGTATTTTTCGCTGTCTATGCATTTGCCATAGCAGGATATGAACATATAATCGCAAATATTTACACACTCAATCTTGCCTTGATGATAGAGACAGATGTCACATGGTCTAAAGTTTACTTTAGCAACTTGCTTCCAACATTCATTGGAAATTACGTGAGTTCAAAAATGTCTTCATTATTTTTAGAGCGACTTTTATTTTGTTTGAACCATTTTAATCGTTCAAAAGCTTATGATAAATGTTTCTGATTTTTTTTTTTTTTTTTTTTTTTGTAGATTGCTGGTGCCTTAGTTCTGGCATGTCCTTTGTTTTTTATTTATCGCGAAAGTTACAAGAACTACAAACAGATTGGTAGTAGCGGAAACAACTCTGCAGTGAAAAGGTAAACGATGTGCAGGAAAAATCTTACTGTTCATACGTCCCCATACACTTCTACTTACACTTCTGCTTACACTTCAGCATACACTCCTGCATACACTCCTGCATACACTCCTGCATACACTCCTGCATACACTCCTGCATACACTCCTGCATACACTCCTGCATACACTCCTGCTTATATCCCACTTTGCAGCCTGTCTATAGAAATGCAGAATAGTAGCAATGCAATGTAAGATGGAACAACCACAAACACTCAGCACAGCGCAGACACTTTTGAAATAAACTGAACCATCGAATTTATTTTAATAAAACACTTCTTAATTTTGCCCATGTAATAATTCTCCCCATCTTGTTGGTTATGTGAAATACATGTCAGCTGATGCGTGCACTTATGGTTACACATTTATATTTCTACATATATATATATATATATATATATATATTCACTTACATTTTTGCACGTGTAAATATTTCTATTTATTACAGCCATGAGTATGCTTATTTTATTACCCCTGTCCCCCGCTATATTTTTGAATATTTTTAATAGTAATTTATTTGCCATACATTTTTAAATGAATTCATCACGATATTTTACTTGACTATTTTTTTTTTTTTTTTTTATTTATCACTGTTATTTTTTATCTCCCCTCCCCGCTCTATATGAAATATTTTTAGAAAATTATTAAATTACAACTAACATTTGCTTTATTTTTTTCACGTACCTAATTCGTTTCACGTGCCGTATTTTTCTTTTCCTTTTTTTCCACGTATATATATATATATATATATATATATATATATATATATACAGACACATGCACTTTTTTACATATTCCATTTTTCGCAATCCTGCAACAAACTGTAATATGCCCATTTGTCACCCCTCTGCTCATTGACATCATACCCCACCCCTGACCTTACGAAAGCACAGCATTTTTCACATGCAGCACATCATAATTTTCTAGAATTAAAAAAAGGATTAGTTTTTTCTGTAATAGGATGGAATGTTAAATGAATGACTTGCTTGTCTCCTTTTTGTTAAGGCGCTTTTTCTCGGATTGTTTATTTCTAAGAAAAAACTTCCCTTAAAGAACGTGTATCTTTTCATATGCTTCCCTTTCTCTCTTTCACCCCACCTACCAAATCAGTCCATTTATAGACCATATATATGCTATTATTCACAAAGCAGGAATGAAAGGAGAAAAAAACAGCACACCGTTTTGTTCGAAACAATTCGTTTCATTTTTACCTTGCCGTTAAGCATTTAAAAAAAAAAAAAAAAAAAAAAAAAAAAAAAAAAAAAAACAGCAAATCCTATATTTTCACAAACCGAATTTGCCTGAACAGTTCAGGCATTTTTGCAAACGAAAAAAAGTTTTTTCAATTTTTGGTAGAAATTTACAACCACTGGGAGGATCACTAAAATGGGGTAGCAAATGAATTGATGGAAACACGAGATAAAGGAAGGAAAATGGAAGGAAAATGGAAGGAAAATGTAAGGAAAATGAAAGAAAATGGAAGGAAAATGGAAGGAAAATGGAAGAAAATGGAAGGAAAATGGAAGGAAAATGGAAGAAAAAAGGAGAAAAAAAAAGAGAGAGAAAAAAAGTTAGTGGCTAATCAACAATCGCGGTATAATTTTCACAACACCCTGCGGAACCGCTGAATGCATAAATGTGTCATGTGCCTATATTACCTATTTTAATATGTACGTACATGGGCCGGGGGACTTATGTAGGGATTTGTACACAGGGTTGCACGTGACTTCGAATTTTTTTCGCTAGCATATCATGAGAATTCCTCGTATTTTGAGTTAATTCATCTATGGCAGCAATATTTCTTGTGTAGTCATTAACCGTGTCTTGAATACGTTTCATGATGGAATTAATTTCTTGAACCTCCCTGTTGGTTTTATTATTAACATTTTCTACTTGTTCATACATTTGGTTAACCTTTCTTTGGACCTGGGTAATATTTTTTTCTTCTTCCTCGAGTTTGTCATTCCATTTATTTTTCTGTTCTAAGAAATACTGTTCTGTGTCATTTAGAATTTTTTCTTGTTCATTTTTTTTATTTGTTAAATTTTCTTTTTCTGTTTTTAATGATTTTATATTTTTTTCTAAATTTTTTATATCTTCTTTTTTATCAATATGACATTTGACTGTTTCATTTAAATGACTCGTTAAGGTGGTTAACAGTTCAACGAGTTTTTTTATACACAAGTCAGCAACATTTATTTTGTTTTTAATTTCTTCATTTTTTTTTTTGTCTGATTCGAAATATGATAAATGTTCAAATAGTAAATCTTTCAATTCGTTGTTATATTCCTGTAATTTTTCAGGTGAAGGTACAATTTGATCTTCCAGATCTTCTTTTTTTTGTCGAAAACGAGAAAATTGGAAAATTAATTCATTCGTTTCGTTAACAATTTTGTCTTTCGTCGATTTTAACGAAATAAGTATACTCTGCTGTGAGTTTAACAAATTTTGACTTTCAATAATTTCTTCTTCGTAATTTCTTTTTGTGTTTTTTTCGTTAAGAATGCTAGTTTTTATATCTTCATAATTGGACAGCAGGGAATGCAATTCACTCTTAACCGTTTTAAGTTCATTATCAAGTAATACATCTTCGTTTTTCGCTGCTTCAATTTGTTTTATTTTAGCATCGTTCTCAATGTATAATTGTTCTTTATATTTCATAAAGTGTATAAAGGCATTTATCAATTTTGTTATGTGACTACTTATAGGTTTAAATAAATAGCTTAATGTATTATCTACTCCTAGTATTCTGTTAATTTTTTCACAGTGTCGAATAAATCGTAAATTTCCAATAGCTTGTAAATGATTTTTCCCTTCATTTGGTAGAATTTGAATTCCATCAATTGATGGCATTGCACTTTTTAAATCTCCAGTGAATTCTTCAATTCGTATGTTGTTAATATCTTTGTTTAAAATGTACTTTATGCATATGCTATACACTCCTTGCACATCTTCTGTCGTTGGGTTTTTCAACGTACTCTGCGTTATTTCAACACCATATTTGTTCATCTCACTTTTCATTTCATCGAACCCAAGTCTTGGCACTACATCGTTTCCCCCGTTCATTTTTTTTTTGTGAATCACTTTTATTGGATTGATGTTTTGAATTCGTCGTGCCTGATTATAATTATGTATTGGGTGAAGAATATAAACATCACTTGTGTCACTCTGCGTTATCGAAAAACTTGTCAGTGCAGAAAAATATACATTCAGTAAAATTTTCTGTATGCTGTGTGTAATATGTGAAGATTGGAAATGTTTTTTTTGACACCAGGATGCAAATACATGGGTGCAAATGTGGTGGTTTAGGGGGCCATGAAATTGTGTCGTGGGAATACAAATATGGGTTAAGTACACGCTTTCGTATTTTATGCTTCGTGGAATTAGGAACAAGGTAGGTTAGGGAGTGTGTGTGTGTGTGGGGTTAGCACTATGTTTGCACTTCGTACGAGATTACTACGTATGGGTGTGTATCCTGTCTGCACTTCGTACGCTATAACTATGTGGGTGTGTATACTATCTGCACGTGTCCCTTGACATCATATAAAAGTTTACTCTTGGCGCTATTCGTGAAAAAGCCCTTCCACGCTTTTACTTCAATAAAGTTTTTTTTTTGAAAGCAATGAACTGATCAAACGTTTGCGCATTAAAAATTTTCGCTGAACAATTCAAACGTTAAAAAGAAAAAAAAAAAAAAAAAAAAAATTTTGCCTGTACATGCATACATAAATATATAAACATATGCATAAACACGTATATAAACATATATATATATATATATATATATATATATATATATATATATATGTTTTTTTTTTTTTTTTTAGCTTGTTTTGTCTACTTTTTCCCTTTTCGCTATTTTGGAATAAAATTTTACAAAAATTTATTGCCTGTTCATACAATTTGGTCAACTGATTTTTTTTTTTTTTTTTCGAGCTAACTTTGTTTGAAAAAGTGGAAATATGTTACAAAGGTAAGTGTGTTACGAAAATGAATGTGTCACAAAAGGAAACATACAAGGGGGAGGGGAAATGCAGCGAGATAATCATCTAGGAAGGGGTAACAGCTTATGTGTAAACATCAACCCAACCTTGCTGTTACTATGTTTTGTCATTTATGGATAATGTGGAAAACTTGTTTTTACATAGTTGGGTTAAAAATTCACGTAAGGTTGAATTAATATATCCTTTTTTTTTTTTTTTTTTTTTCTTTTTACAAGTGTGCATGCGTGTTGATATGTAAGGCATGGAGAAAGATACATATGGAAATGTGTTTATAAAGCGAATATGCAAAATGTCATTAAATGGAATATTCTCAATTACAATAAGCAAAAATTTTTCTTGTACATGCTTTAAACCAATGTAATTTTACCAAACAGTTCGGTGGTTTTAATGTGTGTCAGGTACAACGGTAGTTTTTTTTTTTTTTTCTTTTTTCTCAAGTGTATAAATAGAACACATATATCTCATATGCTGGTATATATGCATGAGGAAGCACATGTTAATGTATGTATGGATGGTTAACACGCACCTATAATTTATGTTCCATGAGTGTAGGGAAATTTTACTCTCCCCCCTCCCTGACCAACCCTCCCACATTCTACCTTTTCGTGTACCACTTTTAATATACCGGAAATAAAGTATAATATATTTGGCATTCTTTCCCCACTCCTATTCATTTGCTTGCGTCCACAAATGAGTACTGAAAATAAGGACTATGAGAAATTGTCTGTTCGTTCGTCATTCCGTTTCATAATATTCATGTAACCCATTTGCAATTCGAAGTTTTCTGTAATGTCAATTTGTATATAAGTTTCTTTTCTTTTTACGTAGCTTGGATACAGACATACATACTTGTACACTTTCCTATACTTGTGCATGTAGTTCTATATATGTGCACACATGAAAGAGTTCATGTTTAGCAATTTAGTTCGGGGAATGACATGCTTTGTGAATGCTATGAAGGTGCACCCCTTTAGAATTAATTGTGAAGGGGGGAGACAACATCGATAAAGGTATCTTAACTTCTCACTATCTCTTTTTATACAAAAATGGAAATATGATTCTTCAAATGGTGTTAACTACTCATTATTGCACGTATCTGTCCTCATAATAGAATGCTGGTTTTATGACTAAATGGGTAACTTTATTTATAGCACTATATCGGATTCCCCATTTGGCACCTTCCACAAGCATAAAGATAATTGTGTCACGTGAAAATTGGCACTCGAAAAATAAAAAAATAAAAAGGAAAGAAAAGGAAAGAAAAGGAAAGAAAAGAAAAGAAAAGAAAAGGAAAGAAAAGGAAAGAAAAGGAAAGAAAAGAAAAGGAAAGAAAAGAAAAGAAAAGGAAAGAAAAGGAAAGAAAAGAAAAAAGGGAGAAAAAAAAAGAGAACATTTCCACGCCTCCGTGTTATGTGAATACCTTTGGAGGGGACTTGTCACAAGAGAAAGTAGTCGGAAAACGTGGAAAAAAAAGCATACCTTGGCACATACACCTATGTATGTACTTGTACATGTACGTACGCACGCGTATACGACAGGGTTAAACCTCAAGAACATAGAGATTATGAAAGATTTAAGAGGTTGATCCACATGAGGATGAAAAAGCTATACATATTCGTGGGTATATGTGTGATTCTCTTCCATTCATGCAAAAGTATAATTGACCAAGATAAGTTAAATTTAAGTCTGATTTTTCAAAAGAGAAGTGCATGTAAAAATAGGAGAAAAAAAAAAAGTTACATAAAAGGTTCCTCTATCACACCTTTTCCCAGTTTAAACTATAAAGAAATTAGTTCTTCAAGAAGACTTGCCAGGACATGTGCATTCCAGTTTTGTCGACCCTGTTATCCATCAGGAAAAGATAAAACTTGGCCAAAAGAAGAGAAACAGTTAGGATTCTCAAACAAGAGGGGAAGTAAAATATGTTACATCTACAGAGGGAAATGTATACCCACACACTACTACAACTACCACGACCTCTACCCCAGCTGCTACTGCTGCCACTACTTCGATAAGAGAAGCCACAGCATCAACAAATGGGCAGCATTTTCATTACGTGAAAACTGGCAGACCGAAAGAAATGGAATGAGAAAACTAAACATTTACGCTAAAATTAGCGATGGGAGTGGCGATAGCAGTAACAATGGGAGCAGCGATGGGAGTAAGGAGACAGATGATAAAGCTTCACTTGGGATTAATAACACCGATTTGAATGAAGGAAAGAAAGGGACAAAAGAAAAGTTGGGGGAAGCATCGACTCTACATATTTTCCGGAACAAAAATGAAGGAGGCCCTTCGAATGATAAAGATGATGAAGAGAAGGGAAATGAAAACATGAATATGGACTCTCACAATGAAGTTAACCAAAACGAAAGAGACAATCAAAAGGTGGATAAGAGAATGAATGAAGAAAATCTAGCCAAAGCAATGGAAAGAGCAGAAGATTACATTAAAGGTAAAGAAGATGATGTGATCGAAAAGAGAGAAATAAAAAAAAAAAAAAAAGTTATCGAAAATTTAAAAGGACAAGAAGATGTTTTCTCCAACAAGTTACTAGATCTAGGAATATATGATGTTTTGAAACATGTGTATGGGGCAAATGTGTATGTTAATTCCAAGAGTTTAGTTGATGCTGTGTGCAAATGGATGCACAGTGCGTATGTTGGATTAACCCCTTCCAAACGGAAAGAATGGAACGACCCTGGATTAAAGGGTTCTTCAGAATTGGCCCAATTGGGGGTGCAATCAGGCCAACCCGGCCAATTAAGCCAACATGCCAAATCTGGTGAACATGCCAAATCTAGTGAACATGCCAAATCTAGTGAACATGCCAAATCTAGTGAACATGCGAATGGGATGGAAGGAGAGTTCTTACTAGAGAAAGACCTCTCGGACAGTTACAGCAAAGACAAAAATGAAAGAATTTTTAACCATTTTCATTTTAATAAAGCGAATGATAAGAAAGAAGAAGCACAAATGGAGCCTCTAAAACTGTACAACAAAAAAAATTTGAGAAAATATTTTTTCGCTTTATACAGGGGAAACATACTGAAACAGCTAGTGACTGAAGGGGAAGATGAAATATTGGATTCAAGAAAACAGAAAGTCACAAATCCAGATGTGGATAAAAAATTAGACGACGAATTAGATAAAGAAGTAACAGAAACGCTATCATCAAACCCCATTTTGAATTGTGATTTAGACACCTACATTGACAAGGAGCGTTACATGAAGTCAAATGTAACTGTGGAGTTTAACATCTATGATACATATAATGATCGAATTATTTTAAACAATAAGAACACAAATTCAACCATGCTTGAATTTCCTCTAATGTATAGTCATAATATTATACAAAAATGTATTTTAACAATGAAAAAGCTAGAAAAAGCAATTTTCTATATTAGGAATAATTTATTTTTTCGTGGACTATCACCAAATGAGGAACTAACAAATGATGAAGAAAGGAATATTTATGATGTAATTACCAATGAAAGTTGGGTAAAAATGGAAATTTATCTGTGCAATATTTACGGAATTAATGAGAAATGGATGGGAATAACTCCAGAGATGTTTTCTGATGAGCAAAAGACTAATTCCTTTCTCCAGTCATACTCCTCTGGGGCCTCCACCAACTTGGTTTGCACACCCGCGGGGGTGGGAAGTGCCACAGAAGAAAACAAACTTGAGGATTCAAACGGGGCGGATTCTAAAAATGGGGCGGATTCTAAAAATGGGGCGGGTTCTAAAAATGGGGCGGATTCTAAAAATGGGGCGGATTCTAAGAATGGGGCAGATGCTCAAAATGGGGCGGATGCTCAAAATGGGGCAGATGCTCAAAATGGGGCAGATGCTCAAAATGGGGCGGATTCTAAAAATGGGGAGGATGCTCAAAACTTAGCGGCTGGTGCAAAGGGAGAGGTTGCCCATTCCGAGCGCAGAATAGAAATAATGAGAAGAACGGAAGAATATGAATCGAAAAAGGACATTGGAATAAAGAGCGAATTTTTGATGAAGAAATTAGAAAATGAAATGAAGTATGATCCAAACCATTATATGTGGAGAGATTTGTATCCACAGCTAGACGAAGGAGGAAAAGAAAGAACAGAAAAATACTTTGATAATTTCAAAAAAGAAATAAGTGAAAATAAATTCAGTAGAGGATATACAGATAATATTAAAAAGAAGCAAAGTTTAAAAGGGTATGACATTGGTGAACAAATTGAAGGGAGAGCAAAATATTATATGTGGAAAGAAAATATTTATGGATTTGTTTTATATTTTCCCTTACGACCATATGTTACTAAAAAAGACATTGTAATCGACATGGATAACCATTTCTTTTTTCTTTCAATATGTAATCATACCATTATTAAGGATTTTTTCAACCATCCGGTTAATAGCTCAGACTCGATATGGTCTCTGAGTGATAATGAAACTGCTTGGGACACCAAATCTCATAATACAAATGAGATAGAACTTGTGAATCAAAATAAAAAGAGTGACGAATTCCCTCTATATGATATCACTTATTCTGATGATAACCAAATTCAAAAAATGATGAAAAGAGAATATTGTTTAATATACAACATTTACAAAGATAATAATCACAGGTATATGTGGGGATCTATATTTAAAGCATCTTGAGTGTTCCGCGCAGAGGAAGAAAAGAGCAACTTCGTGCGTGCACACACACGGAAGATAGATAGTAGATAGGTAGTAAATAGATAGTAGATAGGTAGTAGATAGGTAGTAAATAGATAGTAGATAGGTAGTAGATAGGTAGTAAATAGATAGTAGATAGGTAGTAGATAGGTAGTAAATAGATAGTAGATAGGTAGTAGATAGGTAGTAAATAGATAGTAGATAGGTAGTAGATAGGTAGTAAATAGATAGTAGATAGGTAGTAGACATATAATAGATAGGTAGTACATAGGTAGTAGATAGATAAATAAAAAAAAAAAAAAAAAAAACGGTGGAGATTATCCCTGCTGGACGTACTCCATAAGTGCGCACATAGACCATTAAAAGTGGTGACCATCGGTCAACTAAGTTTTGCATTTTTTTTTTTTTTTTTTTTTTTTTTAAATATTAATAGTATTAATATTATTATGGAAGAATATCTTAACAGTTTCGAGTTTTTTTTTTTTTTTTTTTTTCTTGGGGAGGAGGAATTTTTTTAAATAGAAATGAGTGAATAGTTGGTAAAAACAAAAAAGTCAAATTAATTTGAACGTATCTACGTGTGCAATATCGAATTAAAGTATGACCATGACAGGGAAATGCAAATGATCACGCCCGTTAGAAACTTGGGAGAGGTGTGTCAAATTTTGGGGGCCCACTTTTGCATGTCCCCCTCGAGGGCCATCACACACGAGCTCAGCCATTAAGCCAACAACAAATGCAACCGAAATCGAAACCCGCAAACGTGGCAAGTGCAACCGAAATCGAAACCCGCAAACGTGGCAAGTGCAACCGAAATCGAAACCCGCAAACGTGGCAAGTGCAACCGAAATCGAAACCACTAATGTGGCAAATAAAACCATTAACATGTGGGATCGCCCATTGATCGTCTCTCCAGCTTGACATTCGATAGGAAAAGGGGATCCACAGTTTAGGGGATCCATATGTGTTCATTTGGAGTGTACATTGGGTCTGGCATATGGTATGAAATTTTAATATCCTGCAGAAGTGTATTATGCAGAGAATCGTCTTGTGTCTTGATTGGAAAATTGCCGAAACTGATTTGACTACAAATTGATGGCTGTTTAGTGCTAACTTCACATGTACTTTCACTAATTCGATCAGATTCGTACTGCTTTAAATCACGCACAAATTCTAAGTAATATTCGTGTGTCTTTTTGATTAAATCTTCACTCTCTTTTCTGGTATACAATTTTTTCGATATGATATTTAATTTTTTGGACTCTGCCATTTTGTATGAACGAAACCACTCCAGCAGTAAGTTCAGTGTGTGGGGATAGTATTTCTCAACATCATCCAATGAATTCACTTCATCGAAGTGTTTGTCGTGTTTCTGCAAAGGTGGAGCGGGGGGCGATTTGTTAGTTAGTTAGTTAGCTAGTTAGTTAGCTAGTTAGTTAACTAGTTGGCTAACTGGTTCGTTTGTATAAGCACGTGTTAACGTGATCACGAGAAAAAAAGGGGGCATCGAAAATATGCAACTCGTGAAGAAGTAACTTGCATCATGGAAAAAGTATTTTAAATATATTTTATTTTTACTAACATTTATGGCGATGATTTTCCAGTCCAGTTGTCCCTCATCAATCAGCGTAAACGCTCCCAGAATCTGGTTCCACCCACCCAAAAAAAAAAAAAAAAAAAAAAAAAAAAATGAAAAAGGAGACATATGGAGAGGAATAAAATATTGGCGAATATAAGGATTTGCACACGTGCGGATGTACAAATAAGTCAGTGCGTATGGAAGGAACCTACCTTTACGGGAACAATCTGCCCCATCTTGAGACAGTTGTGTCCTATGTCTACTACATCGAGCGGATCGTCGTCTCCTGTGAAAAACCAATCGTTATTATCCTTAGTTCGAATGCTATAAATGTGCTTCGGGTACTCATATGTTCTGGGTAATGCACCATAATTCCAATAAATTGAGTTATGGTAATATCTTAATTTTCCCTTTTTCGTGTCTTGCTTAATTACATTAAAATTTTCTGTTAACTGTATTTCCAATTTTATATAATTATATTTTGTTATTTCGACTATCATGTTATATGTGCCATCTTCATTCATCAAATCAATGTCATGCCATGGTGATATTTGCATAAATTTGTCATTTATTTTTTGAAAATAAGAAATATAAAAATTATCTTCATTCAACTTATTACAATATTTTAACATATATGTCTTTTTATTAATTGTAAAAATGTTAGAAATATGATCGAATAAACTTAAATTCGAAAATATATTTGAAATTATATTATTATTATGAAAATTTAAATTTACTTGGAGCTCTTTATTTGTTTCAACATGATATTCATTTGTTTTCTCCCTTCCTGGCATTTCGCCATTACTTGGGGTTATCACATCTCTACTCATTTTTCTTTTGCTGAAATGTCGGACGTCTATATTTCTCTGAAAAGGAGGGATGAACGTGCAGATTATGGTGTGCACATGTAGATGCTTGTCTGTGTCTATATGTCTTTAGGTGAGGGACGGGGAGCACAAATTGGATTTTTTTTTTTTTTTTTTTCTGAACTGTTCAGGTGAATGTAGATGAAAAAAATGGTTGCTTGCACTATAGCTAGCTATTTTTTCAAATATTTTTTTTTTTTTTTTTTTTTTTTTTTATAATTCCCAAATAAAGGAAAAAGATAATTCCTATTTACAAACTCCGCATCAAGTATTATCACAATGCTTGTATCTCAAAACGAGGGCAAGGGAACACATGGATATATGCATATATATATATATATATATATATATATATATATATATATATATATATATATATATACATCCTCTGAAGGAGAATTCTTGCATTTATCAATATGTATATATGAATTCGCACATGTGCAGGTAAACTTACACTTTATCGATGATGCAGCAGTATGTGCCAAGGTCTCACTCTTTTGCATGTGTAGCAGTTCCGAGAAGGTATATTTGTTGGATGCATGGACATAAAAAAATAAATTGCAAACGTATTCACATAAAAAGCAAACTACATCTGTCTACATACGTATATGGGCATAAAGAATCATTAAACAAAAATGTAGAGAGGGGGTTGGGGGGGAGGGAGAGAGAGTGCATTGATAACGACAACTGCTGCTACAACTACGAAGGTTTTTACTTGCAGAACTTCTCTTTCGTTTTCCCCTATTTATTTCACTTTAAACCACTGGTACTTGTCCAAGCATAGTTAGGTACAAAAGAGCATGTATATCGAGCGACACGATGCGCTCCAACAAATACAATACGTTTTCCGCAGATAACATGTGTGTGTATCACGTGCACAAAATAAGGGGCGCGAGAAGAAATTAAAAGTAGAAAAATGAGTCAAAGATGAACGAAAAATGTGCGAAAAATGTGCGAAAAATGAGAGAAAAATGAGCGAAAGGCGAATGAAAGGCGAATGAAAGGTGAACGAAATATGAACGGAAAAAAAAAAAAAACTGCGGACAGTTGTAGATATTCCTGCTTTTGCGAATAAATTGTGGGAGGGGAAAAATATATATATATATATGTATACACGTGTATTTACACCTATGAATTAAGGAATTTTTCACATGAAAATCACTTGTAAGCATACTCTATGGGTACACGTAAAAACGTGCTTACGCCCAGGGGTGTGTTTTTGGAACACCGGATATTAAGCATTAAAGTGTTTTTCCTCTGTGTCGCCAATTTGTTTCGCGTTCTCACACTCATTTTATATTTTACTTTGCTTTATTTTGCTCCATTTTTTTTTCTCACTGCAAATATTTTCACTTATTTAAAATTTCGTCTCGTACATGCATACACAACATCCTAAGAGGAACACAAAGATGTGGTTCCCCCGTTTTTGTATAGAAAAGTAGGACTCAGTATATGCACGGCTTAATAACCTGATTCCGCAAACACAAATTTGGCTAATTATTATTTTTATTTTATTTTTTTGCTGTGCTCATCCTAACTAGTGTGCCACATATGTCGTGCAGATTGTATATATATTGTTCTCAAAAAAAAAAAAAAAAAAAACCACAGCATGGCATTCATACATGTACATATGCATACAAGTACATATACATTGGCTCACGTATGCTGCACGCATACATCACTTACACATGTCAATCCAGAATGGAAATAAAGGCATTTACATTCCAAAATTTAGAAAACGAAAAAGAAAAAAAAAAAAAAAAAAAAAAAAATGCACATTTTCCTTTTTAGTCCTCATAAATATTTTGCTCTTTACACACTGTAATGGAACATTTAATTTCACACTTGTAGTACTTGTTTTAATTTTACACTAAGGAGTTTATTACTCCCATTTTCCATCCCTTTTTTTTTTTTTTTTTTTTTCCCTTAACTTGGGGATGGAGACTAAGGTAAAAGTAAAAATAAGGGTTAACAGAATATCAAAAATAAAAGAAAAGATAAAAATAAATACAAACGTGAAAACAAATTCAAGTGCAAGAGAGGACAGCAGGAGTAGAATCACATGAGAAATTTTTTTTTTTTTTTTTTCCACCGCATCCCCCGCTCTACAAAAATTAATAGCACACCAAATTGTGTATGTTAAAAATCGTGTGTGAAAAGTGCTTATAAAAAAAAAAAGAAAAAAAGAAAAAAAAAATTCCATAGTTGGGTATGTAACTTAATAGTGTTATTCGTTCGCATGCACATGCATTCGCGCTCTCGTTTTTCATTTCACTTTTTGTTTCACTTTTTGTTTCATTTTTCGCTCCGTTGTTCGTATCACTTCCCACTATTCAACAATTTCGACACTCGAAGTTCACTCCATTTTTGAAGCCTTACTTGTATGTTCCTCTTGAGGAGGAAGCACTGTGCTTTCCAGAATGCCATGGCGTTGCTTCCTTTAAGTCTATTTGTCACTCCTTCGAATTGGGTGAGAAGGGTGGAAGTGGTTAAGTATGCAAGAGGGGCACGGGAGAAATTGTGCATTAGTGTATTCCTCGCACATGCACAAATATACATACATGCATATACACACACATACGCACATATACACACATATACAAACATATACACATATTAACATTTCACATGTATTGCCCAAAAACAAAAAGGTCACGATAAGTGTAACTTGATTTCCCTCTCTTATCGGATAAGCTAAAATAAAGACAGCCATTATTCACACGCAAGTTAATTCTTGGGATTAATTTTTTTTTTTAATGAGAATTAATGACTTCCCAAAAAAAAAAAAAAAAAAAAAAAGGGGGAGAGGGAAGGAAAAAGGAAAATATATTTTTGTCCTCACCCCTAGATCCATAAAATAACATGAACAGTAAGATCAATCCTTTCATCTGAAGGTGTCTAAATGGAAATATACTTTGGAAATGAGTTGCAATCATGCAATTAGTTTAAAATATGGCAGAATAGCAAGGGGAGTATATGTGTGTGTGGATTTAGGTTCATGGTTCAGAGTTCATGGTTGGGAAATGCAAGCTGTGAATTTTGCTTCATTATGTGTGTTCCAAAATGCATGCATACATACATACATACACTCGTACATGCAAAGTTATGTGTGCATATGATTACGTACGAACGGGGATACAGAGTAATCTCATCAAAAAATGAACTCGTCAAAAAATGAACTCGTCAAAAAATAATCTCGTCAAAAAATAATCGCGTCAAAAAATAATCTCGTCATTAGTTTGACGCCTTGGGCTCATAACGTGGAACGCAAAGGAGAGTATTTCCCTCCCATTTTGTGATGATTCATAATTCAAACTATTCATATTTTTCTCTTCCCACAAAATTGATATGTAGGGAGCAAAAATGAAGAAAAAAAAAGCAAAAGAATAAATACATGCACTTGTACATATACTTATGCACACATGTGTAATAAATAAAAAAAAAAAAAAAAAAAAAAAGTGAGAACACGATTTGGTAAAAAATACCAGTAGTACTTGTATTGCTATTACTAGATTCGATCCTACTGCTCTCTCCCCCACCATGTTTTTTTTTTTTTTTTTTTTTTTTTTATCTTCCACATAGGTTTACTTTATTTTTGTAAGTGAAAATTTAACCGGCTTGGTAGAACCGAAGGAGCGTTGGTTTATATCTATACATACACACATATGACATGCACTCGCATATGTATATTTGTAATATACATGTTTTAATGAATATCCATTTGATGGTTTTATTTAAAGTATTTGTTAAGTAGCAAGAAGAGAGAAAAAAAAAAAAAAAATTGAGTCTTCTTCACGAATATTTCTCCCCCTCCCCTCCCCCGCTTTAATTTGTAAGTCGTCATAGCATAGATTTTATTGTGCAAAATTGGACATGCACCTTTCTCCTTTTGTCACTCTTTTTATTTTAAATTTCCACAAGGGAAGTTTCTTCAAAATGCAGTTGGTACATGCATGGGAAAAGACGTGAAATGTTAATTTTTAGTTTATCATAATATTATACTATTATACTATTTCGTTATTTCACCTCGGCCCATTTCACCGCTTCGCCCCTTGAGCACATGTACAAACGAAATTAAGCATATTTGATAAGATCAGATTGGAGGATCTAGAATTCTCAAGATCTGATGCTCTGTCCCATTAGATGTAAAACGTTCGCTCATTCGAACTGATGTTCCAGGATCGCTTGAATGACATAAGGAATGATGAACCCGAATATGTGCATTAAGAAAGAGAGGAATAGCCGGTTAAGGAATAAAAATGGGAAAATTGATTCATCTAATCTATCATTAGTGAAAATAATCGATGAGTGGTGTTGCATTGAAACTAACTCGTATCCTATAAGGAATGAAAAAATATTAAAAAGAATAAAATTGGAAATAAAAAAGTTTATATACACTAACATACTGTATAAGACAAAAGTAAATTTTTTACTTTTCAACACTTTTTACAATTATAAGTATAAGTATGACTTGAAGTATGTAGATGAACAATATGCATTCGATGTGTGTGCAGGTGTGGGAGTATCAAATTTTTACGAAGTATTGAAAAGACATTACAAATGGATTGGAAATGACCAAGACAAAAGTGGTAATATAGAATATGGATTGACAGAGAATGAACATGAGGAGAGAGGAAATCCCAGGGAAGATTTTTTTCATCTAGGAAATATTCACTCAAGAGATTTCCAATTCTCGCAATTATACACATCGATTATGTACTTTTGCTTTTTACTCCTAGATAGGAAGTATTATTTGGATTTCATATGCTTGTATTTGTATATAAAATCTTATTTTTCCTTAGACAAGTTGTTAATAAAGAATGAAACTGTTTTAGAATTCACATGTCATGAGAAATTCCTGAATTTGTTGCTGAAATTGTCTGACATTACAATATATAACAGTGTTAATGAAATGGAAGCAGACAAGGAAAATTCATTCATTCAAATTGGACATACTGGACGAACGAATATGAAAGAGGAAAAAAAAAGAAAAGAACAAAAAAACATGTATAATTTAAACGAGTTTGAGGAAAATATACGAATTAGAAACATTTCCACATTGTCATACAACTTGTTATTTCGGTTGCAAATAAAAATAAATTTCAATGAACTAAATTATGATTTGAATGCAAATTTATATGACACTTTGTGTAATTTTATTTTGTCGTTTCAGGATGAATTTACATCTAAGTTAATTTCCAAGTTAAATGAATTTAATAGTTTAACATTTATGTGTGGTAAGCATATTTTTATGACATCTCCCAGCGGCAGAGAAATAACAAATGTGAATACGCATATTGATGATATTCGAAATAATGAAATTTTTAATAACATTCATGGAAATTTCCATCTTTGGAATACACTTCCCTTACGTGATCAGAACGCAGGATTAGACATAAATGATACATCAATTCAGACACATGATGGAAATTTCAACCATTTGACACATTCAAAGGAACATAACATGATATCTCTATACCAAAATAAAAGTATCTTCACACGTTTTTCAAATCGAATAGATGCACCACAGTTGCGACAGCAAGACATGAGCTTTCATGAATCTCAGCAAAGCATAAAGGAAGCTTGTTATTACAACTTCAGTCTCTTTAGTGCAAATGTGAATGATGCATTTCTGGATGAACATAGAAAGAGTTTATTTTCCTTTGTTCATAAAGGTAAGGCGTCTATCGGTGGAGAGAAGGTTCTCGTCATGGATTCGATAAGAGGAAATTATCACATGTGTGGTGGAAAAAAATTAAGAGAAAATGGTTGGAATTGTAATACCCTGAATGATTCTAACGAGTGTGAGGTGCTCATGGAAAGTACGTTTACCCAAAGAAACAACACATCCATGGGAATGCTCCGACCAAAGGAAATATTTTCCTTTAGAGGTGAAGACATTTATCAAGATGAAGAAGAACTGGATATGAAAGGTGGAACCGTTGCTTCATACTCATGTGTAAAGTGGAGACTCGAGGGAAAATCAATTTATAGTGAGTGGTGGAAGCATCTCTTTAATCATCTGAATGTTCAAGGAGACAGTGATAGGAGTAATGATAGTGCAAATGATAGTGCTAAAAACTGCTTTAATAGTTGTAGTAATAACATTGGTAAGAATAGCGAGAGGAAGGACAATCAAAGGTTGGGTCGCTACCTGTGGAATAAATCTTATACAAACGACACATCTGCTTTGAAAAAAATAGAAAGAGAAATATTAAAAAAAAGAAAGAAAGGGAAATACCAAAGGAATTTTTTAAGTATCATTAATAGCATTTATGTTACCCTACACAAAAATATTATTTATAGTATAAATAACAGAATTGAAGAGTATCGATTTTTTATTATGAAACGTTTTTTTCATCTTGTTTTTAATAATAACAATTCAAAGCAGAATCAGAACATGATCAACACGTGGAAATATCAAATCATGGCATGTCTACTAGGGCATGAAAGTGACATGTTCTCAGTTCATCATAAGACGAAGTACTCCACTACCATTGCTATTAACACTACTACCTCGAGGGCCACTGCCGGTGGCACCACTACAGAGACTCGGGACGGGAGGAGGGTGCGAGAAATGAAAAGAAGTAAAGCTTTCACAAAACAAAATGGATCAATCACGTTGAAAGAAAAACTGAAAAAATTAAAAAGAGGTGATATATACATTAGTAAAAATGTCATTTGTGTCAATCACGAAATAGTTTTTTGGAAAAAGAAAAAAAATGAAAAACTTTTACGGCTTCACTTTAAACCATTTCAGAATTATTTTTCTTCCCCATTTTATCAAAAATATATTCATCTCTTTTTTTATTTTTCGAAAATTGGAACAATCGTGAGATACATTAAACTATTTGTGCGAGTCTTTTCAAAAATTATGTTTCATAAGGGTAGCAAAAAGAAACATATTACTAAAAGTAGAGTCAAAAACCCGGGTGCTGTTTGGAGTAATGAAAAAAACATAACGATGGATGTCAAATGTTGGGGTGAGCAGAATGCAGAGACGCAAAACAGTTTATTTAAAAAAAGAATAAACAGAATAAGCAAAGTAAGCAAAG
The DNA here is from genome assembly GCF_002157705.1 of Plasmodium gonderi. NCBI lineage: Eukaryota > Apicomplexa > Aconoidasida > Haemosporida > Plasmodiidae > Plasmodium > Plasmodium gonderi. The sequence goes on from NW_021628933.1 coordinate 1,161,320, forward strand.
TAAGCAGCATAAGCAGAACAAGAAGCATGAGCAAAGTAAGCAGCATGAGCAGAATAAATAAAACGGGGAAAGAGAAAAAGACAAACGAACCAAAAGAAAATGTGAAAAAAAAAAAAGAAATGCATAATTGTTGGACACAGCCCGATTATGACGTAATTCCATTAGGAGAGGTATTCATCACGTTTGTCAATGCAGTTGCAAATTATATGCACTTTTATGATGAAAATATAAGAAAAATAATTATACATGAATGTTTAAGCACTCCCTTAGAAATATATAATACGGTTAAAAGTCACTTGGAGTGCATTGAATTCCTGGCATTTCTTTGTTCAAGTTATGCATCTGATAAGCACGAAATTTTAAAAAAAAAATTTTTTCCATTTTATGAACTTCAAACTTCGACCAACACCACTACTGCTAATGTAGAGGAGGAGGGAGGAGAAAATGGAATTTCAAACGAGAAACAGATAATTGAATATAATTATTTTTTGAATATTATTTATGGTCTTTCACACGAACACTACTGTAAGGAGGCTCAAGTACACGGGTTGAAGACAATCACCACTGCTGAGAGTAATAACATCTTTTCCAATGCATCTATCAGAGATCTTTCACACGGTTATGATAAGAACTTATTTATTTTTCCAAGAGGAAGTGAATTGCTTAGTTATGTGTATAAGTACTATTATCTGTTCGTTAGTGTGAGGAAAACAAACCTGGAAAATCTATGTAGATACATTTTTTTGAAAATAATAAAACCACTTTTGCATTTCCTGTATGCATACGTCTATCTTGGAATTAACAAAGACTATCACTTTGAATATATGATATGTAAGGAAGTTGCCCATCAATTCTTTTTTGTTTTTCAAAATGGGACCAGATACTACAACAGGGAGTTTCTAATGTCAGACACATTCCTTTCTCTTCCCGTTTTTTTGAAATATTTCATCGAGATGACGTACGATGCTGGTAAGATATTTTCTAGTGCTTCGTACATGTCGATTAAGCAAAGCGTGGATGGAGGACTATTTTTTTTTTCACTTTCCACATTCCCACGTGCAGCTAAATGTGATCTCTGTGATAATGTTCTGGTTTGCTGCGTCTATTTTATTGCATCTGTTTTATTGCACCTGTTTTATTGCATCTGTTTTATTGCACCTGTTTTATTGCACCTGTTTTATTGCACCTGCTTTATTGTGTCTATTTTATTGTGTCTATTTTATTGCACCTGTTTTTGCTGCGTCTTTTTTTTTTCTTCCTTTTTTTAACAGTATTCCACCACCACCCCTCGTTTAGGTCTGCTGTCGAGGATTTTAAGAGCATCCAGTGAAGAAGACTTTTACATGGCCATACCCAAAGTGGGAAATGTAGAAAATTTGAGAAATTTAGAAAATGAAAGAAAAAGGAAAAAAAAAAGAGAAGGAATTGAGAAAACCTCAAACCAAAGGGTATACCTAAACGGGACAAGCATTTCAAAGTTGTTATGCACCTCATCAATCATGAATATAGAAAATTTTTTAAATTTGTATACAAATTTGCATCAGCAAAATGTTCGTAGAAAAAATGAAAATTTTGTAAATGTCTTTATTGAACACTGGAACAATGAAGAATATTCAAAGCTCGTTTTTACAAAGACGAAGAGAAAAATCGATAAGAGGTTACAGAAATATTTTTTTACATTTTTGAAAACACTGAATGAACACAATGTTCTTCAAACTCCACAAGGAAGAAACAGTGATGATGGGAATAGTGCTGGCTGTAGTGCTAGCTATAGTGATTACAATGAAAAATCAAAATTTCTGAAAAAAAACAATGCAGAAGAAAGTATGAAGAAAAATCATAATGATCCCAATAGATGCAGGTTCGTTGGATTCAACAAATTAAGCATAATTTGTAAGAGAAGGAACAAGCAGAAAAGGAATTTCAACATGTCTAGTTTTAGAAATGAAGCAGCGGCACTGCGCTCTTGTCATCAGAAGCAGCAGAAGAAGAAGATGGAGAAGATGGAGATGGAGAAGATGGAGAAGATGAAGATGGAGAAGATGGAGAAGATGAAGATGGAGAAGATGGAGAAGATGAAGATGGAGAAGATGGAGAAGATGAATATTCTTGGGCATACAGTACGATGCACAGACGAGAGGGTCTCATCGAGACAGGGTACTCCTGCTGCCACGACAGACAGATTTAAAAAAACTTTTATGCAAAGCATGAAATCAATGGAAGCATGGCAGATGGGTAAAAAACACAATTTGAAACTGAAGAAACATTCACATGATGAATCTTCACCAACAAGCAGCAGTAATAGTGGCAGTGAGGATACACTATACACAAGTTTTGATAACACAACCGCTTCTTCTTTACATACTCATTTATCAACGAGACATTATTATGGTAAGGCATGGAAGAAAAAGAACGGGAATTTAAAATATATCAAACGACATGATCAAGTAGGTTTTACTCAGAATGAAATAAAAATGAATGAAGAAAGCAGATGTGTATTGAACCCATTTGAACATACACTTTTTGGAAAAGATGAAAATAATTACGATAGAAGAGAATTGCTAAGGTTCTGTATAAATTACAAAGGTCATAAGGATAATATTAGCAGTGTTGTATATGTGAAGAGAGCTACCAGAGGATATAAAAAATGGAGAAATTCAGAAAAATCAAGAAATTTCACTATCTCCAGATCGAACGAATTCTGTAATGATGATGAGAGGGAGCAGATGGCAGTGGGGGAAGAGATGGGAATGGAGGAGGATCAAGAAAAGTTTGAAATTAAAAGTATTAACTATTTTATATACAGAAATATATACATCCCAATTAAGAATCATTATGATAATATAAATAAAATTCTCGTATATTGTTTTTTAATCAAGAAGAATTTGCTACCATTCCTATGTCTCTTGAAATGCTATCTATTTGATGAAAAGGAGGAGAATTATAAAACATTGTCTCTCTTGTTATGTGGAAAGAAGAGTGATAATAGTTACAATTGTTTGCGTTCATATAATATTCATCAAAATAATACACATACAACAAAAAATGTTCAAACTCATTTTTGGCAAAAGAAACTTCTTCACTATCATTTGGATAAGGATTTTTTCACAAGTACAGACATTTCAACAATGTTTAATTATATCGATATACGCATTCAAATTCCACATATGTTAAGAATATTTTTTGATGAACGTGTCATAAATTGCTACAGAAGCGTGTACAAATTAACATCTCTTCTTTATTTTACGCACCAAAGTTTAAATCACATTTTTTGGATTTTTTGCAAACTAACTAAACCTCTCGTTTATCAGTACAAGCAGGAGACAGAAGCAGTAGGGGGTTCTACTTTTTTCCGTTCGCAAGATTTTAAGTATATACATTTGATTAATGATATAGCGAATGGGATGGGTTCAGGTGAAAACAGTGATGAGGAGAAAATAGAAAGGGGTGTGATGAACTCTGCTGGAGATGTCCCTCGTCGTGCTAGTGATGTCAATCTAAATTGCTCCCTGACGAGGAAAATTTGTAGCGTGTTTCTGACGAATGGTAGATTTTTCAACATTGGGTTGGATAAGCATTTCAGATGTAACAGAAATGTAAATAAATTTATGGAAAATGCAAAAATACTGAATGATATCCTGAACGATTTTAACAAAATAAGAAATGAGATGCATCTAATAGTTAGATATATTTACGACTATGTAATGAATATGAATATTTATAGAAATTATTTTTTTTTTTTCCAAAATGTTTTAAAAATATCTAGCTTTTCTTATTTAATCGAATTTCACAAATCGCTAGTAGAACACATATTTAATTTCTCCTTTTTATCCTCCCATTTTCTATCTTTGAGAAAAACAATTTTTACCATTATCAACCTTGTTAATGTATTTAAACGAATCATGGATTCATTCATATCGTATGAATCCGACACACAACAAGAGCTGGTGAATTTCTCTCGCACATTTGATCAACACTCCAAGGCACTTGAAAAAAATATAATTCTACTAACATCACCAGACGCACAAACCTTTATAAAGAACTTTTATATTAACAGAAACCATTTAATTATGCACATCCGAGAATTTCAAAACGGACGACTGGGTTGCATCTACAACACATTTTTCTTCAATCAGTATTATTCCCTTATGTTTGAGGAGATTTAGGAAGACGACTCATACCACTGCAAGGTATGCCATTAAAATGGAGAAGCATCTGGGAATGGGAGTTCCCCAGGGTGCTGACCTATCACCCACAATTGCTATCACAATCGCTATCACAATTGCTATCACAATCGCTATCACAATTGCTGTCACAATCGCTATCACAATCGCTATCACAATCGCTATCACAATTGCTATCACAATCGATATCACAATTGCTATCACAATTGCTATCACACAATAGCCATCACAATCGCGACCACAATTACCATCACCATCAGCCTCCCTATCATGTTTAAAGTTCTTCTAACATTGTGTACAACGCTGAGGAACAAGGAGGTATACACACATGGCCATGCCATTCCGTTTGTATGATGTTGCTATGTATATGTGATGTGTCACAAAATAGATAGCCGACGTAGCATCATTCCTACTCTAACAAATTCGTAAAAAAAAAAAAAAAAAAGAGAAAAAAAGGAGGAAAGAGGACAGAGGACAAAAGGGAAAAGGACAAGGGAAGATGAATCGGTACCTCTCTCCATGAGAAATAATAAAAGGAATAAATGGAGGTATTCCATGAAAGCAGTTTGATTGATTTTGACAGACTTCCACTCATTTTCAGTCATTTCCAGTTATTTTCACTCAATTACACCCACACTTTGACAGACTTGTTTTTTTTTTTTTTTTTTTTTTCTGAGAAACAAACTTATTCCCTCTTGTGATACAATACAGGAACCTCTCGAAGTGTCGGATTATCATAGATGTCATATTTTGTTAAAAATTGAGGTTTTAATGGTGGCTTGATAAACTGAGTATGTTTATTTTTAGGGAATGCAAAAACATGTTTCATTCTAAGATAAATTAAACTTCTATTTTCTTCAAAAGACTTTACATGTTCTGTTCTATATCGATATAAATCTTCTTCTTTCAATTCGTCTAACTCTTCTGGGAGTACATTAACAATTAAAACATTTTGTAAAACATGAAAAGTATATTTGACCCTACCATTTGTAAGAGCTACTAAACTAGTATTTTTTGTAACTTTGACATGTTCTCCAGGATAATATTTGAAATTTCTTTTTCTTGTTTTTTTTTCATAATTGAATGCAATAATTTTTCTTTGTTTTACGAGAAGTTGCCCAGTTTTCACATATTCAGCACTTAACCGTTTTACTCCAATTTTAGCTTTCTGCCCTTGTCCATTTGGTGAACTTCTACTTTTTCTTCTGTAAGAACTAGTCTTTACCATTTTGAATCTTTTAAATATATTAAACAAATTAAGAAGACCATTTCTTTCTTCCACACAAAAATTACTTTTTTGAAATGTGTTCTTATTATTCATCCCAAACTTGTAACATAACGAATGTATTCCATTATATGTCTTGCTTGTGCACATTTCTTTTTTCTGTATTACGTGAACAAATATCTTGTTTAATTTATGATTCTTGAATAGGTATTTGCCCCTTGATGTGGTGCACATACTTTGTATTGTTATATTTCCACGAACTGGTAAAGGAAATCCACATTTCATACGTGACAATGAACTCTTGTCATTTTTCCATTTTTGGTGATTTAAAAATTTGGACATACGCAATGGGATCATCCTGTTTTTTTTTTTTTTTTTTTTTATTTTAAGTTAAGCAGCTGAAGAGAGAACCTTTGCAGGAGCATCGTAAGCTGCTTACGACACTACAGTGCTACATGGGTGTATACGCATACATATATGTATATATAAGTACTACTCTTTTTCTGGTTCTAATTGTGGTGAAAAGGGAGCAAAAGGTTGATTCGATTCATTTTATTAACTAGGAGAAACAATAGTTTTTTTACTTTTTTTTTTCCATTTTTTTTTTTTTTTTTTCCCATTTTTCATTTTTTTGTTTTTTTTCATTTTTTTATGCAAATGTATCGTCAAAACAGTTTTCGTTGCTACTTACCCACGCTCCTCCCGTTTCATGGTATATATAAAGGTGCACATATCTCATTGCTAAAATATTCTTTGATGCACAATTGGGATAATTGGGATAGGGGTGAAACTTCTCTCCACATGGTGGGAAATTTTTTAAGTGATTAAAATGATCGGGTGTAGAGTAGAGAAACTTTGTGTAATTTTTGCTTCTCTAACCTGATTTACTTTTTGAACCACACAAGAGAGGAAAACCGTTTCATGATGTTTTTTTTTTTTTTTTTTTTTTTTTTTTAAGCTGAGGAAATGGAAATGAACATTTACAAAGGAACACTGGGTCATTACACCAATCTGTGTGCGAAATGAGTTATACAGCTACACACATGCATGGATATATATATATATATATATATATATGTCCATGCGTGTTTGTATATTTACATGTGCATATTTTTTTTTTTTTTATTCAATTGACAAAATAGACCTTAATTTTTTTACAGAAAACATTCCTTGAATGCCCATATATTTATGAACGAACATATGTGCATCAAAGGCGGAAGAATAGTGTGATGAAATTTCTCCACTATATAATACATTTCTCAGCTTAAAATATTTTCCATTTTGTACTTACAATTTTATGTGTCATATTTGTCACACACTCATAACGCAGCGTGGTAAAGCCCATGGGGATGGGTGGGACAAATAATGGATTTTTTGAGAGGAGAGGAGGGAGATGGGTAAATTTTTTCCATCCTCCCTTTTTTCCCATTTCTTTTTTTGTTTTTTTATTCGTCTTTGCACCCGAAAGAAAGGAAATTGGCATTTATCTTGCATGCATAAAATCTGTATCATCAGCATCGTCGATATCAGCGTAATCAAGGGCGTTCTCTCTATCTTTTTTTCTTCCTTTCGTCCGTTCTTCCCTTTTTTTTTTTTTTTTTTTTTTTAAGCCATTATCGCTACCTGGTAGCGACTTTGCACGCCCTCGTATGTAACTTCTCTATTTTGAAAAGTTACTCCCATCGTCCTTTGAGAAAAAAGTTAAATGTTTGTAATTCTACCTCTCATCATTATTATTGCGTTATCTCAAATGAGGGTATACCAACGTGTGTGTAACTGTATATATGCATATGTGCATATTTTCTAACAGTTGCACAGATTCGTACATGGCATAGTAGCATTATCTTCCACTTACACATTTGTGAAGAGTTCTTCTCACACAACCACATTCATCTACTCCATCCAGGATTAAACCTTTATGGGATAAAACTTATCGCATTGCAACTAGCACACACACACACAAACACACACACCCGTTTTTAGTTATAGAATCACTTTCCTCAAAGCTTAGTGAATTTCTATGATTTCCTCACGGACGCATAAACTTTGCAACTATAGAGGTTAATTTTAAGTGGTCTTGATGCAAAAGTTATTTTTTGTTTCACTTAAGTTCGTTCGATGGTTTGTCAGGTGAGGTGGCTTGTTCGGGTTCCATATATTATTTTACTTCTTTTCCTTTTTGTTTTTGTTTCTTTTTTTTTTTTTTTTTTTGAAAAGCATACTTCTTTCCATTTTCCCAATGTGTGTGTACCTCCTCAATAAATTTTTTTTTTTTTCGTAGTAAAATTTTGGGATATTATTTGGGCTCAATTCGTTTCTATAAATTTCCCCCTGTTTTTTTTTTTTTTTTTTTTTTTTTTTTTTTGTGGTGTTGGATCAGTAGGTTGGGAGGATCTACAGTTGTCATCCATCAGATTTGTCCAGCGCTGCATATATTTTACTCTTTTGTTAGTGATAATTTTTTCTGTGTGTGTGTAATTTGGGGTTATTAATTTTAGCTTTAACTTTTACTTTTTCACCTTAGCTTTTCATTTCATTTTTTTTCTTTTTTTTGTGCATTACTTGTGGCTGTTAATTTTAGTTTTTCATTTTAGTTCTTTTTTTTTTTTTTTCATTTTTTTTTTTTTTTTTTTTGGCACGGCTTTGTTTAACGGCCGGGTCACATTTTACCAGTTCCTTCTGCTACATTTGACGCATTTCTTTTTTCCTATTTTTCCCAATTTTTCCCAATTTTTCCTAATTTTTCCTAATTTTTCCCAATTTTTCCTAATTTTTCCCAATTTTTCCTAATTTTTCCTAATTTTTCCCAATTTTTCCTAATTTTTCCCAATTTTTCCCAATTTTTCCTAATTTTTCCCAATTTTTCCCAATTTTTTTCTATTTTCCCCTATATATTTTTTTCCCTTAACCCCTTGCCACAACCACAGAATTACATTTCCATTTGACAATCACCGAAGCACACATTTCCAATTGACAACCAGCGGTGTCTGCAAAAAATCTCTAATGCACGACTATTTTATAAGGACTAAATTTAATCTGCTGAATAACGGAATTTTTAACAGTATTTACAGAAATTGCTCTAATTACAAAAAAGATGAAAGGAGAAACGGGATGGACTTGGGGACATCTCCAAACTCATTTAGCAACAGCACACACACCACTAGCCATGGGAAAAGAGAATTAAATGAACAATTGATTTACTCTTACTATAACAATTTTGCAAATGAGAAAAGTGCCAGCATCAAAAGTGAGAATTCGGACCTAAATGCCATTTACGACAGAGAAGGCAGCAGGAATCAGAGCAACAACCACAGTTGCAATTACAACAGCAGCAATTACAACCACAGCAATTATAGCAACCATAACAGTCGCGACATCCATAATAATCTCGAAATTCATAACAATCGCGACATCCCTAACAACCACGACAGCCACACCAAACAGGAGCACAAAATGCACGACCTGCACAGGAATGGGTGTCTAAAACACTTTTTTCCAAAGTACGAGAAGTATGGCCACAAAGGTGAGGAAATTTTGTGTGTGAAAAACACAAACGAAGTGATAAAGGAAGAAGGCTTTTTATATGAAGAATTTAAAAAATTAAAAAACGATGTGTTAGCACTACAAATCATGAACGTAAATTTACAAAAACAAGTTTTAGCTAATCATTCCATAATGGGTCCATCAAAGGTAGTACCCCAACACATAATAATAAATAACAAAACAGAAGTTGCTTCAAATGCAATTAGTCAAATACAAGATAATAAAAAAAAGAACAATGGATTTTTTTACCTTTTATTAAAAAAACTCCTAAGCAGCAGATTTGCACAAATGTTTTTTGTCTCATCTTTTTTTATTTCCATTTACTTATTTAACAAGCACTGGCAGCGCGCCCTCAAGGTCTCTCAGCTGGAGAAGAGAATAAACTCCAACATCATTCTGAAGAGTGTCCGCATGCTTGAGGAAACCTTTGGCATACGCAAGTTCAGTTACATGTAGTGCGTGCAGCTCATTCGCTGTTCATCTGTTCATACGCATTTGCATCACTGCTTCTGTACCAAGAAAAGGCGCCAATTAATACGTGTAAAGAAAAAAAAAAAAAAAAAAAGAAATTCCCCCTTTTTTCCCGTATTTATATTTTTGTTTTCAACCTTTATCTAAATTTGGAACTCGATAACATGTCCAGCTTTTTCAAGCTAGCCAAAAAAAAAAAGAAAAAAAAAAAAAAAAAAAAAATTCTGAACAGTTCATGTAAATATTTGCAAAATAAAATGTTAAATTGAATTAAATCGTACTGAATCGATCTAAACAGATGGAATTAAACTGAGTGAAACTACACAGAATGGAACTTAACAGAGCGGAACGAAACTAAGCTGAATTGGGTTAAACTAAAAAAAACGGACAAATGTGCACAGACCCCAGCCCCGCGAGCGTGAAGGGTCCTCTTTTTATTCAACGTAAAAGCAAGGACGAGAAAAGGTGTTGGAAGTGTAAATGTTAAATAGCTCATCAAAGAAAAGTAATATTACTGGTTCGGGAGTGTTGGAGTCTAGAGTTTTAAGAAATGTTTTAACATTATTAACAGGAACTAAAGGATTACCAGAATCTTTAAAATTTAGCATAAATTCCTTGTATAAAGTTGTTTCATATACATATTTATCGAAAGAGGAGGTAATTTTTTTATAAAATTCATGTAAGCAATTTGAAATTTGATCAAAGTGTTGAAATTTGATGTTGTTTTCTTTTAATTGAGCCAAAATTGTATTAACATCATCGTTATATAAAGATAAATAATTATCCATAAGTTTCTTTTTTGTAATCCTATTGCACGATTTTACTACTTGTTTGATTGTTAAGTTCTTATCGTATAAATATGAAAAATGTTTATCTAATGTTGTGCAAAATTCATCATATTGTAGTACTTCTTCCAGAATGCTATCCATTGCACGTGTTATGTGTAAAATCTGCCAGATTATTTTAGGGTACGAGAAAATATGTTATCAATTCAGTTATAAAATATAAGCAAATTAAATTCGTTAATGTTAATGAATTTATATTTTTCTGCACAGACAAAAACTGTTTCGTTCAGTTGCGTGCGAGCTGTTGTAGTGGGCTGCATGGTACAACTTGCTGGTGTCACACTTTTTTTTTTTTTTTTTTTTCTTCCCTTTCTTATTTTTTTTTTTTTCCTTTTTTTCCTTTTCTTCTTTTTCTTTTTTTTTTCATCTTCGAAGCGTTGCCCTTATGAGCACCCATTTGGAGTGTCCACTTACCGTTTTGGTGATACAGTTCAAAATAACATCTTTCAAATTTACAATATTCTCCATTTTGGCAAATTTCAAATTTTTTATTAATGTCTCATGAAGAGTACTCAAATCAACGTGTGATATTTTCCGTTTAATATTTTCATAATTAGAATGGGTTCCATTAACCTCCAATCCGTTTAAAGATGCCTCCAAGAAGCTATATGATTCTTTTATTCTTGTGAGATGTAGTTCTTTCCCTTGATCTTGCTCATCTTCCTTTCCCATCGACATACCATTTTGTGATAGGAGCAATGTAAGTGTTAATATGAAAAAAGTATTGAAGGCATACCTCTTTGACATTTTTACTTGTGTTAAAACAACATGAAGAGGAGGAAAAAAGAAAAAAAGAAGCTTGAGAAAAAACAAAATCAAGCAAGTAACCCCTTTGCAAGAAAAAAGAAAAAAAGAAGCTTGAGAAAAAACAAAATCGAGCCAGTAACCTCTTTGCAAGGAAAAAGGAAAAAAAAAAAAAATATTAATTGTAAAAATGTGTCTACGAAAATATGCAAGTGTTGTACATTTCATCTGCTTCTGTTCTGTGTAATTTGAAACTTACAATTTTTGCACATTTCTTTTGTACACCCCCATGCACATTTTTTCGAATGGCATTTTTTGGATGATGGTGTGCATTAACATAGGTGAGCAGAAAGAGCATGAGGTGAAACGTGTGAAAAAAAAAAAAAAAAAATAAAATAAAAAATAAGGCGTCAAAAGAATATCTATGGCGCGGGAAAGTACAACAACCCTATAAGAAGTGATATGTATATATATATATATATATATATATATATATATATGTATGTATTTTTTTTTATTTTTTTTTTTTTTTTTGCATGCATGCGTTTGAAAGATGCACACCTGTGTACTTCTATAAAAATGTATGCACAAGGGCATCCCTGCAATTGTTATGAGGTAAACATGCCGTGTTAAGGACTGTGCGAATGAATCATATATTCATCTTTTGCATGATGTTGAATTTATGTCAAATTATAAACATTATTCAAATGCAAATTATGTGAACGTGTGGAACGATTCATACCTTTATGCTACGGAACATGTGTGATTACCATGACCATTCTGAGGAAATGTGTTTCCATGGATCTCTCAATGTCGTTAAAAGGCAGTTTTTATTTATTCTGCCTTAGTTTTTTTTTCTCTCTCTTTTCACTGTTTTTTACTTCTCCCATCTATACCCTGATGATATGAGCACTCAAATTATTTCGCGAATATTCTCAATATGAGAATTTTACGAATAGGTAAAAAGATGAACCAAAAAAAAAAAAAAAAAAAAAAAAAAAAAAATGTTTGTGAATGCGTAACGTGGTCTTGGGTGTAGGGAGGAAAAAGTTTATGTACTCATATGCATACAAACATACTTAAATAATCACATTAAACTAGTATACATTTTCATATCTGAAAAATGTAAATCTATTTGAACAATTCCTCTTTTGTGAAGCGGAGTGGGATATACTTTTTGACAGTTTCATTTTTTTTTATTTTATTTCTTCATTGGATAATAGTCTCTATCTCTCATCACTCCCTCCCAACCCACACATTCCTACATATATATGTACGTACGTATGTGTGTAAGGTATGTATATGCAATAACCCTTTTGTAATATTTGGTTAGCTTTATGAACAAATCAAGTGGGTCAAGATGGGGTGTGTGGAACACACGTTAGTGAATACATTCTTTCAATACATTCGAACCGATGAGAGAACGTAGACGAAGATGCAAAGTGGCATAGTAAGAGGAGGAATAGGAGGAGGTGTTGTTTTTCATTTCTTATTCGTCATCCTTTCTTGCTTTTTCCCATTATACTCGCATTGCTCTTCTGAATACGTTCGTACATATACTGGAATCGTTATTCTTATATTTACCTTTTTCAGATTTCCTTTTCTTTTTTTTTTTCCCACGCGAGCACAGTAATGGTCAGGCAATTTTTGTTAATATATCCATTCTGTGCTTTTTCATTTGGAATGGAGAATTTCAAAAGGGGTCTTTTTTTTTCTTTTTTTTTTTTTTTTTTCTTTGAGTTCTGTTTAGATTTATTTTCCCTCTATCAGTGCATTGGTGTGTATGGTGTACAGCAGAACGAAATGTTTTAAATGAATAAAAACGAGCGAATTTATTTAAAGCCATTTATTATATGGTGGTCTATGTATGCAACTGTGGTATGATACTTCAGGCGTTGCTATTATCACACGCGTGAACTTTGTTGCATATGTGCTATTGGGGCCATTCGAAGGATATTTTCTCCTCTCCCATTTTAAAAACAAACAAAAAAGGTAAAGGAGAGAAGGGAAGGAAAGAGAAGAGAAGAAAACTTGAAGCGAATAAATAAAAATAATAAACCTCTTTTAACTATTTCAAACAAGCTAGGTTATTAACATTCAGGCAAAAAAAAAAAAAAAAAAAAAAAAAAGGACGCATTTATAGAATGCGAATGGATATTTTTTTTTTTTTTTTTTTTTTTTTTTTTTTTTTTTCCCCCGCAAGTAGCATATGCTTGAGGGGACGTACAGGCAAGGCACAATACAACATATTAAATATATGTTTATTATATGCCATATATGTGATATAATCTTGTGTGTTTTAAATCATTTTTATTTTACTTTATTTTGTTTATTTTATTTTTTTTTTGTTTTGTTTTGTTTAGTTTTATTTTATTTTATTTTATTTTATTTTTTTTTTTTTTTTGTTTTATTTGGTTTTATTTGGTTTTATTTGGTTTTATTTTTATTATTTTTATTTTTTTTTTTTATTCCACTTTGTTTGATTTTACTTATTTCTGCCCTTCCCGCGCCCCCATTTCTCCGTTGTCGTTTTTCCAATGAGATGCTGGGTCAATTACGCCCCAGTTGCTGCACTACAATGAGTGATAAGAATTATTCACATTCGAATTGGTAATTCTAATATCTCCTTTTCTGTGGTTATATTGAAATCGTCTTGTTTTTTTCTCGTTGCAACGTGCAAATTATGAACAACACTTTTGCAAACAATGCTGGAAATTATCGAAACAGGACCCTAAACGCCTCGCCAAAATGTCAGAACATAAGTTACAAGATAAATTCGATTGAAAATGGGGCTTCGATATTTTGTACCTTTTGCAATATACCATTTAATTCTAAGATGAGACTGAACCCATGTTACCACATCATCTGCAGTAAATGTTATGAATTATGTGCACAGCAACAGATATGTGTGATTTGTAATTCAGAAATAAACGATGTAGAATTTCTTTTCATTAATGAAAACATATTCGTCTGTCCATTTAATGATTGTAAAAAGGGATTCCTTAATTTCAAGAGTTTTAATTATCATATTCATTTCAAGCATGATTTTTTAAAGGAAAAGAGTTATAACATTGGTGCTGGTACAACCAATCATGATGTTGGAGACGGTGGTGATGGCAGCAACAGCAACAGCAGTAGAATTAGCAGTAATATTAGCAATTCTAATAAGATAAAACCAGATTCATATTCCATTCCAACAAGTGAGTTAATTTCTACTTCCTTTTTTCAAAATCCAGATGCTACCAGTAAATACAGTGTCAATCGCTTAGACGATCAGGAATACACCCAAGATACTGACAAAAGGGATTCAAGTGATGTTATGGGTTCAGTTAGCCCAATGGGTTCAAACCTTGTACATGGAAACATTGGTTCTGTCAGTGACGTAGCTCCTGGAAGGGAGAAGTCTTTTGGAATATACAATCTAGATGTTAAAAATTTCTCAATCGATACCAAAAATTTAACGCTCCAAAATATGATTCATTGTGGAAGTGTCAACATTGGTAGTAACAATATTTCAAATGGAAAAACTACAAACGCTGGCCAATTTTCAGAAAAATGGAATTATACCAATGTAGTAGTACCATTTAAATCTGACTTCAACTCATTTAATTTTCCACTAACCGATGAACAATCTCCTCCAACCAACAACCTAGGTGACCCGAGTGTAAAGGGTAACCCTGAGGAGGAGAAGGAGGAGGAGGAGGAAGGGGACTATGACAATTTGGAAGATCTTATGTGATTAGAAATGCTTTAATTTTTTTTTTTTTTTTTTTGAAGTGATCCCAAGCTTTGAAGCAAGAAGTATAGTACCCTTTTGCATATTTGATGATATATCACAAACGCCATTGGTAGTACGGGTTGTATATGGTCCATATGTGTTCATGTGTTCTCGTTTGTCCAGGCATTTTGTCTCAATCGTGCGTCAGGAATACGGAGGAATAAACAGCTAGCTAGAGAAGCAAGGAAGTGAAGCAGCAAGGAAGTGAAGCAGCAAAGAAGTGAAGCAGCAAAGAAGTGAAGCAGCACGGAAGTGAAGCAACAAAGATGCAAAGAAGTCAAGGTGCTCATGGGTTTTACATTTTCCCTTGTAATACATGTATGTATTTGTGTAAGTATAAAACTCGACACATGTGAGTAAATTTTTTTTTTTTTTTTTTTTTTTTTTTTCGTCCTTTAATTCGGGAAGATGTATTTTTTTTTGTCCTGGCAGAACATGGGGACAGACGGTATGATAATGTTTTGTGGCCTGTAATGGTCTGCAAATGGATAAGGGAGAAGGATATGACTATTGCATGTGAGATGGCATTTTCCACTCAGTGTAGGAGTGTGATGTTTATCTGAACATGCTGGTATATATCATGTGGCTGTACAAACCGCAAGTTTGCGTAACTCATTCAGCCAATTTTTCCTCCCATTTTTAGTCTCATTTTTGCCGCGCACGTTTGCCCTCATTTTTTCCCTGTTCAAGTGTTAACTTTTTTTTTTTTTTTTTTTCCGCTCTGCTAATTTACCCTTGTGCAGATTATTTGCCAGTGAGAGAATGGACCCAAGGAAAATCAGCAGAATGGAACCGAATTCAATTCGGAGACTGAAAGAGCTGCGAAACATATGAAGCATTTTGAAGAAGTATTCCCGTGTGTTGTAAATAATTATGACAATCAGCATAGAGGAGTTTATGTATTTCAAAAAGAAGCTCCAAAAAAGGGGAATATATTTTTCTTCGTTTCCTGAAATGGCAATATTCATGTTTTTTCGCAAAACTTCCAAATTTCCAATATATAACCAATACAAGCATTTTCTGAAAAGAGTCAGATAGCTATGTTGATTAATTTCTACAATATGTTGATCCCTTTCATTCCATGTAGTGTTCTGTTCATCCTTTTCATTCTTTGCCAATCTCTGCTTTCCATCTTGTTTTTCCCCTGATGTGTTGCTCCACATCTTAATGGTAACTTCAAAAATGGACACTCCAATCGTAATTGCGTTTATGAAAAGTCCAATGATAAGTAACTGAATCCAATTACCCTGGGTTAAACAGGTTAGTGACAATGAGGGAAGTATGATAACCCAAGAAAAAAAATTTAAAAGGCAGGAGATGACACCACATTGTGACATTTGCAATTTGATTCCAAAAATCCATGATGAATAAATAACTTGAGTTGCAAAGATAAATATTAAGAACCCCCTATATAAAGAGTACAAAATAATTTCACTTATAATATCTTTGTTCCTTTCAAAATCTAGTATGTGTAAAATCGTGAATATATATATTACTATAAACAGTAGGAATGTCCCATACTTGTTAACCATTCGGTTGTTCAGTTGTAAGATTCGTGTCGTGATTTCCAAAAGTCTCTTCTTCTCCTTCCCATCATTGTTTATGTTTTCTTTAGACTCTTTACTGGCTTTCTCTATGTTGTCGTAAAATTTCCCAACCATTTTTCTCTGCTTCAGTTTCTCCCTATCCGCTATTTTTATGCTTGAACTCACACTCGTCCAGCTGGAGTCCGTGAATAAATTCCTGCTCACCCCTGACGAAGGAGGTGTATTTTTCACACAAACGTCGTTGCCAGTGTTACGACCACTGTCGCTGCCACTGTCGCTGCCACTGTTGCTGCCACTGTTGCTGCCACCGTTGCTTCTACCTGAATACACAGTGGAATTTTCTTTTCCTTGGCAATGTACCCTTTTCATTTGATAATTTTCACCCCTCCGTTCGATACACATGCTATTTTCGAAGGAACTTGCTTCCATATTGAAAATTCCAGAGTCTCCATCGAAACCCTGTCGGTAGGAACGTGCAGCCGTGCCCCCACCTCCGTTGTGCATATTTGGAAATGATGATTTGCTGTGGGTGTCTCCACTTGTGTGCATCTGGTTGACACTTTTTCTGGAAAGGCATAAAGAACTTTCGTTTCTTCGTTCCTCTCGGTTTGCTTCATTCTCCTTGTTGTGAAAAAAGCACCATTTTTTAAAATTGCTCAGGCTAAAAAAATTATTTTTGCCTCTTTCATTTCGTTCATTTCGTTCATTTCGTTCATCTCTTTCACCTCTTTCACCTCTTTCATTTCTTCCACCTCTTTCACCTCTTTCATTTCTTCCACTTCTTCCACTTCTTCCACTTCTTCCACTTCTTCCACTTCTTCTACGTCTTCCACTTTTTACTTTACTGTTTTTTTTTTCATTCGACCCTTCTTTACCACCTGCACTGCTGAGGTGCTTTTTCCCACTGGAATTTTGGCTGTCAGTCGCGCTTCTTCCCTTTTTGGAAGAAAAGGAATTCCTGCTATTGGAAACGGAACGACTCATACGGTCCCGTTCATACTTCTTAACAAGAGATTTGTATGTGTAAATTTTTTTCCCGCGTTCGTCCGGATATTTACCTTCACATCCATATTTTTTTTTTTCGATTAAAATGTTGAATGGGCCTAACAACTGCATCAGAACTATAAATATGGTTGAAAAAAGAAATGAGTAGGAGCTGAAAAATAGACACAATTTCTGCCAAACTGCGTACATATCGTTTTGTCCATATGGAGAAGAAGAAAAAGCTGAGTTTGAGAGTGTCTCCTCCAATGATGGAGTGACATTCAATTGATTTGCTGACCCAAGTTCTTGTAACAAATTTACATACGTATTACATTTCATGAAATTAAAATTCTTCATTTCTCCCCCGAACCCTTTACTGTTGTATAGGTAATACTCGTGAGCTTCATTTTTGAGATAAAAATACATGTTCAAAATGTAAAAGACAAATGTGTACATGCTAATTTTTAATATATTTGTATTGGTATGAAAATAAGATGCAAAAGTGCTAAGTATAAATATAGAAGAACTTCTCGCTATGGTGCTATATAGAAAGATTGTCAATTTTACAAAGCCAATTTCTTTGAAGATCTGAATAATTTCTTCATATATTTTTTTCTCTTGAGGGATGTAAAAAAAAAAGGTGTTCATAATAACAACTGACTTTGTCGTTATCCAATTAATAATAATCACAAAAATAAAAAATTTAAAAACACGAAAATTTTCCTTTAACAAGATAAAATAACAGAAAATAATGAATATTGTAGATATTAAAATTAGGTATATATAATTTTCCTCATTTCCTATGAACCATAAATTTTCATAAAAATTGACAATTACATTTTTATTAAAGGATATACATTGATTTAATGATTCCACATAAATTGTATCTGCATTTAGGGTACAATCCTTGTTCCCTCTATTTGTCAAATCTATAAAAACTTTTGTCATTCCATATTGTTTTTCTCCATATGTATTATTCACCATTCGAACAACATTTTGTAAAAATTCAATTGCAAAATTGCATATTTCTTTTGCACAAAATGTTATTGTTCCGAATAGAGAAAAAATTGATAATATTTCCATATGAGATGATAACATCCTACAGGATTTTACATAATTTCCTTGAGATAATAATCCAAGACATTGATGAAGTATAAATAAAGGAAATGCATACATTATAAATAAAAAGGAATAAACCACTGTTAACGATTCTGGAGAATAAAATATACTATTGTTGTAATGGTTGCATGATTGCCATCCTGAATTATCACATATCACAACAACACAGCATAATAAAAAAAATGTCCCTCCCCATCCCAACTGCACGCGCCCCGTTACTATATTTTTTGTCTCTCTTTCGTTTTCGATATTGGAATACGTATTTTCCTTCTTTAGCTTTGCAAAGTAATCTGTATCCTTAAACCAGTTGTAACTTTCCTTCAGTAAATTTTTCTTAAAAAGTGCTATGGATTCTTTTTCAATCCTGTTTCTCACTGAAGACTCTCCCTTCTTCATCGTTTCACCTGTGGAAGGGGAGAAGCAAAAAAGGAGAGGCGTAAAAAGGGAGAGGTGTAAAAAGGGAGAAGCATAAAAAAGAAGAGGCCAAAAAAAAGTCGTAGTTGTAAAGAAACAAGCAAGACGAACTGGTATATAATGGTGTTCCTATATACTGTACACATTCGGTATTTAATATATCGTTCGTTTGAGTGAAATGAAGATTTATATTTCTTCTATGCTTCAATGTATTCCCGTGTATGTGTGTGGATAAGTT
This sequence comes from Plasmodium gonderi, assembly GCF_002157705.1. Classification (NCBI taxonomy): domain Eukaryota; phylum Apicomplexa; class Aconoidasida; order Haemosporida; family Plasmodiidae; genus Plasmodium; species Plasmodium gonderi. The sequence goes on from NW_021628933.1 coordinate 1,180,412, forward strand.
AACCAAAGGGGAATCATTCAAATATACTAAATAGGACAAACGTGCTTACAATCATAAATTGACACATGCAACATAAATATATGTCTGTGTGCAGGTTTTTTTTTTTTTTTTTTTCCCCCTTCATATTAAGCATGGCTTTTTTCCATTTCTCTAATTATAGGACATCTTTTAATAACATCAAAAATTAGCTTAAATGTCCTTTCATTAATTTGAAGGATGTAAATATGTATATAGGTGTCCATTTTTGCCAAAAAAAAAAAAAAAAAAAAAAAAAAAAAAAAAAATGTACACATTAAATGACGTTATTTTTTTTTTCAAATTTGCAATGAGGAACATATAGCAGTTCAATTTTTGACAAAAAAAAAAAAAAAAAAATACTCATATGTGTATATACAACAATTTAAGGAAGCACTCCTTTTCAATACAAAAAGAAAAGAGAAAAATCGTATAAGTAGTATGGTATATGCCTATATTTTTAGAAGACCTAATAATTAGAAAAATTTCTGTTTCGTTTGATTAGAACTAAATTTTAAACCTCTTTCTTAAAAAAGAAAAAATTCTTAATTTACCATATCTGATTTATTCAGTCCAATTTAGCTAAATTGTTGATTTTTGCATTTTTTTTTTTTTTTTTTTTTTTTTTTTTTTGTGTGTGTGTGCAAACATGAACTGTTCAGGCAACATCAATCCAACTATAAGAGTGACAAAAGTTATTTAGTCTTTAGTAGTTTTTGCTGCCTCGAATATTGTGCCTTTTTTATGGTTTCATTTTTCAGTTCTTACAAAGTATGGAATGAAAAAAAAAGGAGAAGTATAAGAAAAGAAAAAAAATGTTAAATGTAAATATGTTTACCAAATAGGAAAGAAATAAGTTACGTGCAAGGTTATTTTGTCTGTCAATCCTGTGTTTCAGTTTAACCTGAACAGGTCATAAATAAAAAGAAGGGGGATATCACTTTTTTTTTTTTTGTTTCTTTTGTTTTTCTCCTTTTTATACATAATGAATGATGAATGGTGAATAACTGAATTATTTACGTCCAGGTGAGGGGCATAAATATGCTTAAATAAACACTCTTATTGTTATACTTAACACGTGGATGGTAATTTCAAAAGACCTCATGTATGCATTCCCAGTTTTTTGTGCAACTACAATGAGGGTACGTGTATATGTATTGGCATATGGAACACACATGTGTAAACATATTTAGTTAAATGTATGCATGAATTTAAAAAAAAAAAAAAAAAAAAAAAAAACTTCTTCTCTTTGCAAACGGGGCGTAATACTTCAACACGTGGGTTTTATCTTTGTTTTTTTTTTTTTTTTTTTTTTTTTCAATCTGTGAAATATTTTGTATTCGTGGGCATGTCAGAACTGTTTACATTAGGGGAGGAATTTCTCGGAAAATTTTCCCACATTTTAAAATTTTTATACATATCTTTATTTTTTAAAAATGTGTCTATCACCACCCTTCCATTAAATTCATTCATTGGATGACTCAAAATGGGGTTGCATATTCTACGACTACAGCAAAAACACATATTATCTTTGAAAATGTTGCAACAGTTCATATCATGGTACTGATTTAAATTATTTGGGAAGTTCCTATTCGATCCGTTTTCGTAATTCATTCTATGTGCATTGCTCGTGCTGCCCGTTCGGTTCATTCGGTTCGTGCTGCTCGTTCGGTTCATTCGGTTTATTCGGTTCGTGCTGCTCGTTCTGTTCGTTCGATTCGTTCTGTTCGTTCGGTTCGTTCTGTTAGTTCCGTTAGTGCTTCTGGTTCTGTTCGTGCTGCTCGTTCCGTTAGTGCTTCTTGTTCTGTTCGTGCTGCTCGTCTCGTTCGTACTTCTCGTCCAGTTCATACTGCTCGTGCTGCTCGTTCCGCTCGGAAAGTGCATGCGTCTCCAGTAATTAATATCCTTCATGTAGTTCAAGCTGTTCATATAGTTCATTCTGTTCAGGTAATCAACATAGTTCATCCTGCTAAGGAAGCACATTCCGTTCATATCATGTGGACAATGCACATAATCCATATTATTCATATTATTAAAACCATTATTGTAGTTCATTCCGTTCATGCAGTGCATACAATTCATACGGTTCGCACACATCTCACAGCTTGTATAGTTTGGGTAGTTCGCATTATTCATGTGGTTCATTCCATGTGTGCCACTTATGTGAGCCCTTGAGTTCATATCATTCATTTCACACTCATTGTTCATGGAAGCCCTTCTGTTGGAGGAGTTAGCGCGGTTCGTGCAACCGACGCTGCTCGAGCAACTGATACTGTTCGTACGGCTCGTACATTTTGTAGATATAGTGTCATTCGTGCAATTGCTGCTTTTCATAAATCCTGTACCATTCATACAATTTCTACAATTCATCCAATTTCTATCATTCATCCAATTTCTATCATTCATCCAATTTCTATCATTCATCCAATTTCTATCATTCATCCAATTTCTATCATTCATCCAATTTCTATCATTCATCCAATTTCTATCATTCATCCAACTTCCCCCATTCATCCAACTTTCACCATTCATCCAATTTCTATCATTCATCCAATTTCTATCATTTATCCAATTTCTATCATTCATCCAATTTCTATCATTCATCCAATTTCTATCATTCATCCAATATCCACCATTTATCCAATTTCCACCGTTCATATAACTTTCATCGTTCATATAATTTCTATCGTTCATCCAATATCCACCATTTATCCAATTTCCATCGTTCATATAATTTCCATCGTTCATATAACTTCCATCGTTCATATAACTTCCATCATTCGCATGATGACTACTATCTATATCGCTTACACTCATCGCATCATTCATACCATTCACAACACTAAAACTGTTCATACTGTTTGGGCTGTTTACACCAGGGAAATCGTTAACAACACGGAAATGATCTGAACCATTGGGAAAGTCAACATCTATTCCATCAGATCGTACACTTCTGTAACTCACTTTTCTTCCATAGTGAATTCCACTAACATACTCTGCTTCTCTACCATAATTTCTCAAGCTCCCACTCATCGGATAGCTTCCATTTTGTGATCCACTTCCACTGCATACTTCATTTTCACTGCATACTTCATTTTCACTGCATACTTCACTTCCCCTGCATACTTCACTTCTGTCGTGTACTCCCACTACACTTCCCCTGCTACTGTAGTCATGATTCTGTATGTCTTCATCGGGACCTGAATAAATTCTCGAATCTTGACAATTATTTCCAGTTTTCAAAGCAGAATTATTTGTATATCCATTGTAAGTGTGTAAATTTTTTGATGGGTTCTTAGAGTTAGTTTTTTCTGTGTCATTTATTTTGTCCTTTTCGTTACAAAGGTGATTTGAAGTACTTGCTAACAATTCTGGATTTGCATTCAAAGGATAATCTACATGGGTATTTGAGGAACCTGAACATCAGAATAGATGAAGTATAAAAAGATTTGAATCTTATCTTTTTCGGAATATATATATATATATATAAAGTATTTTTTTTTTTTTTTTTTTTTTTCTAAACATTCGACTTTTTATAGGCTCATTATTTACACATTATTGTATATGCACAGGGATATTATTATATATCCCTAGGTAATTTTCACAAAAAATTATTTTCTAAAATTTCACATGCAAACTTAACATTTACATTGTGTATACATTTATATATTGTTTTCTCGATGATAGAATATTTTCTTTGCTTCCATAATCTCAGGGAAAAAAAAAAAAAAAAAAAAAAGTACCATTATATTTCCGAGAAGGTAAAATATTTTCAGGCCTAATTTTGGTTTTTGCTAAAGTTCGTGGATCTGGAATTACACGCACAGTACCTGGAGTAACATGAGATGGGTGATGACAAAATCTGCAATGATTTCCCATGTGACACCCACGTGTCCATTCAAATCTACAAGGGTTGCATGTACCTTTTTGGAAGAGAAGAAAAAAAAAAAAAAAAGTGAAGAGATACTCAAATGGGTGATTGAAAGGGTACTCTAATGGGTGCGTTCTCAGATGAAAAAAAATGAGTTAAAAATTATAAGACTGAAATGTTCCTAATAATATGTGTGCATTAGGGAAATATATTCAGAGACGCGTATTTCCCGTGAATGTGACTTCTAAGACCACGTTTCTGAGGTCAGAAGGACATATATAAGTATGTGTAATATGTTCTCATAAATGGCTCTCGGTTTCATGCTTTTTCTCCTGCTTTTCCAGTGAGCGTGCAACATGACTCTTTACCAAAACTCATTTTCATTTTGTTGCATTGCCATTTTATGTTTTTCTGTTTTTCTTAGTTTTATCTTTTTCTTGGTTTTATCTTTTTTTTTTTTTTTTTGTTCCATTTCACGTCTTAACAAAAGGGGAGAATTGTTTTTCAGCCCCCGTCCCTGCTATTCCCTCGAGTTACGCATAAATGTGTATTCACACACACGTTTGTTACGTATGTTTGTATGTATGTGCATGTACATGTGTGTGTGTTTTTTTTTTTTATTTTTTTCACTGCATCTGCAGGCACTCACCCTTATCGTGAAATGTCGTTCCGAAGGATAGATAATCGCTGCTTAAAATAGAATTATTCGTAGATTCTATAGCATCAGTGAATGTTTTCTCTCTATTTCTGGATATATCAGCAGGAGCTGCATCAAATGGTGGCTTTTGATTCTCTAATTCATGAATTTGTTTAGAATTGAGTATGCTGATCTGTCCGCCATTCGACATTCCATTCAATGTTTGCTTTTTAGATGAAAAATCCACATCTATGGTGTTAACCCTTTTTCCATTGAGTTCAGCTTTATTTTTTGAAACGTGAAAATGGTTCTTATGAACACATTTATGCAACGTTTTTCTCGTTTCTGAAATGTTTACACATTCCCCTTTTCCCGTCTTTCCATTGGACGAAATTTGCACCGATTTGCGATCCCTCGAATTATTTTCCATCTCGGAGCAGTGCACAGGTCGACTCAATACAGAAATGGTGGCGCGGGGTTCTCAGATCAGTGTAGGTTGCGTATATTTATATGTATATTAGTGTGTTTATATGTATATTTCTGTGATTATGTGTATATTTGTGTGCTTATGTGTATATTTGTGTGATTATGCGTATATTGGTGTGCTTAAGTATATATTGGTGTGCTTAAGTATATATTTGCGTGATTATGTATATATTTGTGTGATTATGTATATATTTGTGTGATTATGTATATATTTGTGTGGTTATGTTTGTTTCTGTTGATCCGTGTTAGGATGCAACATGCTTGTGTAAACAAAGCCAATTGCACAAGCAAGCACTAAACATAAGAGAAAAATATACAAAACAAATAAATTTGCTCGAACACTGAAGGAAAAAAAGCTTGTTCCTAAGCGGTGTTTTCATATGCAGTGAAAGGTCTACAAGTGGAGGTGCAAATGTAAGTGTAAATATAATTGTAAATAAATCTGTACATGTAAGTTCAAATGAAGGTGTAAATGTACGTGCAAATGCAAGTGCGAGTACAATTTTTATTTTTTTCAAGTTAATAATTTAGTATGCGTGTATTTATATATATATATATATATACATATATAGATGCGTTACACACATGAGTCGCGAAAGAAAGGGTGGCTCGTGGTGTTGGTTCAAAAAGAAATAAACGAACAGGGTAAGCCACTTCTGTTAACTCAGTCTTGGGTTCTTTACACAAGTCCAGAAGAGTAGAAGGAAATATGGATTTATAAAAATTTTTATGTACGACAAGGTAGAGAAAGTGAAGTTTAATGAGGACACAGAAGAAAGGAGCAATCAAAAGGGAAAGGTTTTTAAGAATACGTGTGCTTATGCACAATTCGATAAGAGCAATGTCCAGATGCAGATGTGATTAAAAAGGAGTAATTCAAAAAGTTAGTTTGGATTGCTTAGGGTTTAGGTTTAGTTTGAAATATTAGTCTTAAAGATTAGTCTTAAAGATTAGTCTTAAAGATTAGTCTTAATAATTAGTTTTAATAATTAGTTTTAATAATTAGTTTTAGGATTAGGTTTAGGATTAGGTTTAATAATTAGTGTAAAGGACTTGTTTTAATAATTTGTTTTATTAATTAGTTTTAAGAATTAGTTTGAAATATTAGTGTCAAGGATTATTTTTAAGAATCTGTTTAAGGGATTCTTTTGGAAGGTAGATGTGTTAATTAGGCCAGTTGAAAAAGGTCAGGTGCATTAATAAGGCCAGTTGAAAAGTAAGATTTTTCAATCAGATTGGTTTATAATGTTAGATGAATTGAAAAGGAAATTTTTGAACACTTTCATTTAAAATACATGTCATAACGATTTGGAGAAATGTGTTTATTTTGAAAAATTGCATTTGTGTAATAAAAGTTGATTATCCAAGATAATAAGTTAAATTGATTTTTTAAAAGATTTTTTGTTTATAGTTTTTTTCACAATGAAAATTGACATTAGAAAAAAAAAAATGAAAAAAAAATTTATAATTAAAATGTGTTAAAAAAAAAAAAAAAAAAAAAAAAAAAAAAAAAGAACAATAAATTAAAAAATAATAATAATAAATAAATAAAACAAAAATAATTAAATTGAGCTAAACAAATAATAATTAAAAAATAATAAATTATATGAATTTAGTTAGAAATGGAATGAAAAAATGAAAACTAAAAAGTTACAAATGCGTACACCCCAAGGGGTACCAGTAAAAATGTCGCTGTAGACGGACAAACAACGGCATATTAAAAAAAAATATACATATATGAAACAAATAAATAAAACAAAATAAAATAAAATTGCATGCATGCATGGATATATAGCTAGGCATATATGGTACGATGTTCGCGATACCATGTCTACATATGTATATAGGTGCCTATACATGAGTACACATATGTCCATGCATGTGTCTTGGTGTACATGGTAGTAGGTGTACTTTTTTTTATGTAAGAATGTACATCTGCTTTCGTGTAAAAATTGTGAAAATATATCACTCTCTTTCCGTTGGTAAACTTTTGAATTACTTGGATTTACTAAAGTTAGTAGTAAAAAAAAAAAAAAAAAAAAAAAAGAGAAAGAAAGAAAGAAAGTAAAAGAAAAAGAGAGAGAAATAATTTTTAATTCTGTTGACAAAACGGAGATGTATTACATATGTGGAGAGAGAATAAAAAAAAAAAAAAAAGGCGTTGATACAAACAAAGGAAAAATTGACTGAAGACACGAGATATAGATAAAATATGAAGAAATATAAATGGATCAGGTTTTAGGGAAGTTGGTCATATATTTGAAAAAAAAAAAATAAAAAAAAATGGAAAGTATGCGTACATGTATGCGGAGTGTATTTAACTCTACGTGAGGATAGTAGTAAAATGTACACAAGGTTTTGTCTTCTAATAGATTTATTATTCAATTTGATTATCTCCCGGAGAGTTTTAATCCCAAGTACACCTTTTTATGTATTTGCACCAGGTTATTTTATTTTTATTTTATTTTATTTTTTTTTTTTTTTACTTTTGATATCTCTAATCGATTCATTCTCACTTCACTCACCAATTGTATACATGTTAAACAAAAAATACAAAAAAAGAGGAGTATCTAAAATTTGCCATGTCTATCGCTAGCAATGGCATATATGTACATGCATAACATTAATTCGAGAAAAAGGGAAGCGAAAAAGGGAAGCAAAAAAAGGGAAGTAAAAAAGGGAAGAGAAAAAGAGAAAAAAAAAAAGGAGAGCCGTTAATGGAGAAAAAACTTTCGAAATATTTCGACATGCAGGAATTATATATGTACGCACATACACATATGTATGCATAGCATGGGAATAGCAAAAGTGATATAACCCATTCTCATTTTATTTGCATACGTTAATACATACTTCACTTGTACAATACATGACACAAATTCGTGAAAAAAAATAAAAATAAAATAAAAGTACACTTTTTTGACAGCATTCCTCGTGGCCGGCCCCACGGGAACAAGAATAAAATCTCATATTTATTAGCCACACATATAAGGTTGATGAAATGTTACTGTACCTATTTCTCAAAATACGTGGATTTGTTTATTTTTATTTATTTATTATTATTATAATTATTTTTTATTTACATGCACAAATTGGGGAATAGAAAATAGGGAAGAAAAAAAAAAAAAAAAAAAAAAACCCTTTTTTTGCAAAATTGTTTTATACATATATATCTATTTGAATGTATATGTATTTATATGTGTATGTATCTGTATATTTCAAATAAATGAATGAGCATTAAGGTGACACTTTTTTAGAACTACCTTGTTTTGATACCACCCTAAACCAATCCTTATATACACACATCCTTGGGGTTGAAGTGATTTCTTTAAAATTTTACATCATTGAAAAAGGATGCAAAAAAAAAAAAAAAAAAAATGTGCATGTAATCGGACGAGGAGGTAAAATGTGTGTATTACAATATTATGCACATTTAACACGTTTTCAAATTTTTGGAAGCTTGCAATTTTGTTATTTTGGATCTCTAACTCTGTTTTAACATTCTTTTCATTTTCCCCGTATCCCATATTGGCATATGCACCTTTCACATGCACATAAAGGATTTTGAAAGGAAGGGTTGGGGGAGGGGCAGGTCATTCTCATGTATCCATAAAAGTACAAGATATGGAAACCTATATATCTCCTCGAACATTTATACAATACCCATGTACCTCATTTTGAACACGTAGTATATATATTTTCATCTTTGAATTTGAATCTTTTTATTTATTGACACCTAGAAAGTGCTCGAAAAAAAGGCTAATAAATATTTGCATTTGTTAATTCAATGAGATTTTCCAAGTTACGGAATTCACAAAATTGGTAAAAACGCATGCAAAGACATGAAAAATATATGTGAGAAAAACAGTGTATATTCATATGAAATATCTTGCCTAAAAGAAATACCATCATACACACATAAGAAGGGAAAGAAACACAAGTTCGTATGCCATTCTCTCCTTCGACTATGTCTCTCTTCTCCCATTTGAAAAAAAAAAATAAAATAAAATAAAACTACGTTACGCATTCGGCGTGAACCATTATAAACGCATGTAATATTTATCATCACTTCGCTTTATCATCACTTCGCTTTATCATCACTTCGCTTTATCATCACTTCGCTTTATCATCACTTCGCATTACCATCATTTCGCTTTATCATCACTTCGCATTACCATCATTTCGCTTTACCATCATTTCGCTTTACCATCATTTCGCTTTACCATCATTTCGCTTTACCATCATTTCGCTTTATCATCACTTCGCTTTATCATCACTTCGCATTACCATCATTTCGCTTTACCATCTTCTGATTTCCAAATATTGCGTAACCACTATACCGAACATTTTCCTTACATGAACTTTTTACTTATTTTAAAATATGAAGTGTAAAATGCACTCAAACTTTCAAATGAGTAGAAAATAAATGCAGGTCAAATCTCTGTATAATTTTCTGCGTAACAGGGGTAAAATAAAATGAAACACACAAATCGGTAGAATAAGAAGGAAAAAGAATAATCCCAAATTGTGATACAAAAAGGAGGGCTAAGGAGGAATAAATTCGACAACGGGGTAGTGTCAATTTATTCCTTCCTTCTTCTTCCATTCATTTCAAGGTTTTTTTTTCTTTCCTTCTCTGCACAGGACGAGCACATGCACGTGTGCAGGATTTATATATATATATATATATATATATATAGAGAGAGAGAGAGAGAGAGAGAACACAAATTGGAATCGTAAAGTTAAGGGCCGTTCGACTTTGGAGATAAAATTCCCCTTTAAAAAGTTAATCCGAATAAGCTCTTTTCCCCTCCCTTTTTCTCCTTTTTTTTCTCTTTTTTGCCTCCCTTTTTTTTCCCTTTATTTCCCCATATTCCTGTGAATGTAACTGAAACATGCAAACAATTTGGACTAATCGATTTTATGAAACTTCCAATCATGGGTAAACATCATCTAAGAGGATCTTTTCAATCACAACAAATTATCGCGAATGTTGAAAGTTTTTCATAAGAACCTGATTTACAAGTACCTATGAGAGAGAGGATTTTCTCTTCCCCTCCCCCTCCCTTTTTCCCTAATGTGCATTTGGCAAAAAGGTCCAAATTGTAGTGCATTTATACACAATGTAATTTTTTTTTATTTATCCAACATTTTACAAATAAGAAGTAGGAATATAGAATAACAGATTTGCATGCTACTGATTTACATACAAATATGGTACCTTAGGTATAAGACCATTAAGGAGAGGTGTAGGTTAATCTTTTTCTCCATTTTAAGAATTATCATCTTGTTTTTGAAAGATTATATGTGTGTGCGACAGTACGTGTGGGAAATACTGAGAAAATTTCCTTTATTTGTAAAGGCGTGAAGGGAGAAGGGAGAGAAGACAGTAAAAAAGGGTGAATGTATAAATGCATATATATGAGAACATATAAATTGTTGGAACGAAGAGCCATACAACCAGAGCCAACGACAGAGTGAGGCAAATTTCTACCAACATAAGAAACCACCACAACCCCAGATGGCACTACGCAAGGTGAAGAGCCCCATGAATTTTGTACCTCAAAGAGGTATAGAAGAATTGTGGAAAAACAGCTTCCTTGACAATGTGCCAATGAAAAGAAAAATTGAATACAGTAAAACGGGAGATGCATGGCCATGTGTTTTACTGAGGAAGAAAAGTTTTGAGGATTTACACAAGTTGTACTATATTAGCTTAAAAGAAAAGAATAAATTGTTAGGAGAACAATATTTTAATTTTCAAAACAGCACTAAGATGATACAACACGGGAGACTGAAGAAAATTAAACTTACAATGAAAAGAATTTTAACAGTTTTATCAAGACGAGCGATACATGAACAGTGCATTCGTGCGAAGGAAATTTTAAAAAAACAACAAGAGAGAGAAATTTATGAAACTCAGAAATTTCAACTTGAAGAACAATTATTATATTTAAAACATAAAATGAATATTTTAAAAAATAATTCATCATTAGAAAAAAATTCCTTACGTTTATCTATAAGCAAAATTGAAAATAATATTGACCAGCTCAATATACTTTTAAACCCCCTTAGAAAGGACACCATGCATTTACTTATACCCAATTTCAAATACCAACGCAAGTATTCTGATCTACCTGGATTCATATCATGGAAGAAGCAAAATGTCGTAGCTCTTCGCAACAACATGTCCAAGTTGGGCCGCCTTTACTGATCACGGGGTGGAGGTGGCAGATGTGAAGATGGTAGATGTGAAGATGGCAGATGTGAAGATGGCAGATGTGAAGATGGCAGATGTGAAGATGGCAGATGTGAAGATGGCAGATGTGAAGATGGCAGATGTGAAGATGGCAGATGTGAAGATGGCAGATGTGAAGATGGCAGATGTGAAGATGGCAGATGTGAAGATGGCAGATGTGAAGATGGCAGATGTGAAGATGGCAGATGTGAAGATGGCAGATGTGAAGATGGCAGATGTGAAGATGGCAGATGTGAAGATGGCAGATGTGAAGATGGCAGATGTGAAGATGGCAGATGTGAAGATGGCAGATGTGAAGATGGCAGATGTGAAGATGGCAGATGTGAAGATGGCAGATGTGAAGATGGTAGATGTGAAGATGGCAGATGTGAAGATGGTAGATGTGAAGATGGCAGATGTGGAAGAGCGTGAACCAATTCTACCAAGGAGTGCCATATCATATCGTTATATATCCTACCCGATATCTATTTTTCACGTTTCATATTTCACGTTTCATATTTCACTTTTTTTATTTATTTTTTTTTTTTTTTTTGGGGGGTAGTACTCCTCGGGTGGATTGGGGAGCCTCATTTTTACAAATTCGAGGAATTCTAGTGTTACAACCCCGTTGACTTCAAAATATATACAGATAAGTGTGTGCATAGACGAGTGGAAAGGTGGAAAGGTGAAACAGGTAGTTACTACATTGAGATATATACGCATCCTATTTTTTGCATTTCCTTTTATGTATATGCATGTCCATATATGATCCTTCCATAAGAGAGGCAAAACGTGTGCACCACCATCACCACCCATCCGGGTAAGTGCCTTAAGGCCATCCCCATTGTTGAACAAATGAGCAATTCCTACGCAAAAAAAAAAAAAAAAAAAAAAAAAAAAAAAACTTTTTTAAAGTCTGCCCCTTTTTATAACATTTTGGTTGTGTGCCCCTTCTTTACCAAGGTTTATTCGTTTTTTTTTTTTTTTTTTTTTTTTTTTTTTTTTTGCATAATCATTTTGCTTGATTTATTCGACTTATGGCTTAGGAGTAAAATTAGCATTTTATCAGTTTTTTACAGCTTAGCGCTTTAAGAGTTTTTTTAAAAGTTTGTGTCATACTACTTGTGAACTTCTCACCTGTAAAATCATTGTGTGTTTTCATTGTCATTCTTAATTAATGAATATACAGAACGAGGGTAAACCCTCTTTTGTTTTCCTTCTGCTTTTGCTTTTTTTTTTTTCTATCTCTATTTTAAGTATTCTCATATAAATGGGAATTTTTTAAGTTTTTTTTTTTTTTTTGCCATTATTTGAAAAAAAAAAAAAAAAAAAAAGAGGGAAGTATAGCATATGCTCTTTTTCAAGTATACTTAAATATTTATGGATTTACTTGTATATGCCCAATGGGGAGAAGCTTTAATCTTTAGATGAAAAGGTGCTATATTTGTGGATGTTTTTTATGCACATTTGTATGTGCTTATAACAGATGTTTTTTATTTTTTATTTTTTTTTATTTTCCTCCATGTTTTCTTAGTTAAAAGTACTTAAATATATACCTCCTCCAAAACAATACGTACATTTTATTTCATTTCCCGGCCCAAAAAACTGAGAATTTTTTTTTTTTTTTTTTCTCTTCGTGCTAAATTTCAAGTGCGCTCACTAAAAGCATTACTCTATCTTTGCACTTTTTAAACTACGCAAGTGCAAGGAGCAAAAAAAGAATGAGGCAAAAAATAATAAAATGAAATAATTGTAACGAAATCAAGTCAAACCAGGTCAAGTCAAGTCAAGTCAAGTCAAGTCAAACCAGGTGAAATCAAACCAAGTCAATCAAGTCAAGTCAAAACCAAGGCAAGTCAAACCAAATGGCAGGACGTTGGACGGAGCGAAAGTAAAATGAACTTGTAAAACAAATTAAAAAAATAAACTTAACCCAAATTAAGTATTTTTTGTGAAATTCGTTGTAAGAGCAAAAAAAAAAAAAAAAAATAAGGATACGCACATTATATGTATATGCCTGTTTTTTTTTTTTTTTTTTTTTTTTTTATGCCAGCTTTTTTTTTTTTTTAAAAAAAAAAAAAAAAAAAAAAAAAAAAAAAAAAAAAGGGAATATATATATGTATATTTATTTCCCCCTAAGTACTGCGTCGAAACAAAATGATTAAGGATTTCATAAAGAATAAGAAGAAATAAAAAAAGTAAAAAAAAAAAAGAATCTCATACCTTTTTATATTACAAGGGGAGGGGGAGAAGCTTCTCTTGAAATGGCAAAAGTTCACATGATAATATTTATGTGTAAATGAGTCACTGGAAAAAAAAAAGAAAAAGAAAAAAAGCGTAAATTAGAGATTGATAATTTATATTATGTGTTATGCCAAGGTTTTTTGTTAGGGGTTTAAAATTAACAACATCTCTCCAACGGAGAGGAACGGAACAAAATGTCCCCCGCTTCGAATTGAAAGAAGAGGAAAAAAATCAGGAAAAACAAAATCGTTTTAAGTGAAGAGTATAATATGTTTGCATACAGATATATTTTTTTTTCTTTTTGCTTTTTCCCTTAAGTGCAAAGATTGTTAGTCTTTTGCATGTATGCTTAGTTAATTTTTAGGTTTACATGTGCACACAAAGCTACACATGTTGTGTATACTTCTCTTGAGAAAAGTTTTCCCTCTCGATACGTGAACACTTTTTTTTTTTCATGTAATTAGAAATACAAGTTATAAGTCTCACGCGTATGTAAGTGAAAAGAGAAGAAAAAAAAAAAAAAAAAAAATGGAACGAATAAATTTTATAATTCTATTCTCTTACATAACACTTTTTATTCAATATGCAAGCGTATATTCATTTAACCAATCCAAAGGCAAAGGGAATAATGTGGATGTTTTGGGCACCACAACAAGGTCTCCCAAGGCTAATGAAGAAGAAAGGTATTTTAAAGCTAGAGAAAGTATGGACGAAATAACCAATGCAAGAAAAGAAAGAAATGGTTTTAAAATAAGAAAAAACGTGAATAAATTGTACAGCACACTGTACCCGAACGAGATGGAAATGGAAGAAGAAATTCGAGAAAATCAAGGATATAATGAACATGTGAAGAACAATATGGGTAAATATTCCAAACACGAAATCCAAGATAAAAATAAAGATTACGATATTTTAAAATCATCCACATATGGCACAGCAGGGAGAAATGGCAATGAAGTAGTGCGACACAATCGCGGCCGGGTTCATTTCCCAAATGGAAATATTATGAACAAAGAACTTTCAGGGAGTTACTTGGTTTCCCCAGGGGAATTTCTACACAACAACAGCATCATTGTAGAAGGTAGCAACAACGAAGATGAGACCACCATTGCAAATAATAGCATCAATGCAGAAGGTACCTCCAATGGAGAAACCAGAATCATTACTAGTAGCTGGGGTGGAGGAGGAGGAGGAGGTAACAACGACAAGTACATCACAGATAAGAAAAATGCACTCCACATATTAGGTAGTAGTGAAAAAATGAAGAGTGAATCCAAATTTGCCATGGTGGATTATTTAAAGGATTTTTTTCAAAACTCTGAATACATGAAAAAGTTTCAAAGATTCATCGAAATTTTTTTTAACAAATATGATCAGCGTGTGTTGGAGTCCACTATTTTTTTTAATTTTGACGAGACGCTCTTTTAGAATCTACTCATTCGGGAGTGCAGCAGGAGAGAAGCGTTAAGGCCCCAAAGTGTATCTGTGTGTTTGGATTCATGTTATGTACATCTGTTAGGCCCCTTCTTTTTTGCTCTGTCCCATTGTGATGAACATGTTACAATATGTACACAGAAAAAAAGACACACGATGTAGCAATGGAGACCTACGTAGGAGATGTGTATGTGTGTGTGTGTGTGTGATTCGAACTTAGTAATAGTTCCACATTAAATGTATTCACCTCTAGTTTAGAAATTATGAACTCAGTAAATGGATCCTGTACCATCTATATAAAGACGAACATTATATTTTGCCAACCGCCCAACTGCCTTAACATGACCTTTTTTTTTTTTTTTTTAAATTATGGACACGATTACTGGAGCATTATCGAATTTAATGTCTCCTCTAATTTTATTTACATGCGTAGTTAAACTTATTTACTTGCGTCGTTAAACTTATTTAAGATGTTTTTTTTTTTTTTTTTTTTTTAAAAGTTGTAATGATAGCTCTTGTGAAAAAACATTAGTATTTCTTTTACTCGTACCTGTGGAGAAAAGAAGGAAGGAATACAAAAAGCACAATGTGTGTAGAACTTCATCTGTTTATATGCACTTGGTGTATTTTGTGTGTACGTGGGATATATGTTTACTATACATATGGTTATACATGTATGCATAATGATTCCACAGAAATATACGGATTATGTGTGATTAATTAATATACATGTCAAGTAGCATGTTAATCGATACACACATTTTGTTATTAACACACACTACATTAGTTAAAACGTACTCTTTTTTTTGTATTGTACAATGTAACAGAATTTTCTTGTTCTTTTTTTAAATTGTTTATTTTTCCATCCTTATATGTAGGTTCATCCCCTTTTTCCGACACAGAGGTGAGGGGGGCGATGGCGTACGAGGAAAATTTCTTCGATTCCACATTTTTTATTTTCTCTTTGATACATTTTTGAAATGATGAGAAAACAAATTCTTCATTTTTTTTTAATAAATATTGTTTTACATAAATTTGTAAATTTTCATAAAATTTAGGTAATAAGCTGAATGAAAACAAAGAATTAAAAAGAAGTTTATTCAGCAGATGAATTTCATAATTCTTCATTTTCGTTTCTTCCCTTGTAAGTTTTTGTTCATTTTTCATAAAATGGAATAATCCCAAGGATGCAAATTCTTCAAATGTAAAATATTCCATATTCTTTTCTAATTGTTTTTTTTCTTTTTCTGAACTGTTTAGTAGCTCATTTTTTTCAGTACATATTTGGCTAGTTCTGCCATTTTCCCAATTTCCCGTGCTCGCGTGGGGATTTGTAGCATGATCTGAGGCACGATCTGCTGTCTCTATTACCGTCTCTTCGATTGAATCATTGCCTTCGCGTGTATCTATCCCATTCGCTATTCTGTTGTAAAAAGAAAGACAACTTTTCAGCACCTCTAGTTTTTCACTTTTATCTAGCATTCCCTCGGCGTTCATTTTTTCTTCCATAATGTTCAGATAATTTGGGAGAATCTAATCACACGGAGGAAGGGGAAAATTGGGTAGATTTCCATGATGGCATCGGAAGGTGTGGAAGATTTAGAAGACGTGGAAGATTTAGAAGACGTGAAAGATTTAGAAGACGTGAAAGATGCAAAACTAACCTGCTGGGAGCAGTTAGATTTCTCCCCCCTTTGAAAGAAAAAAAAAAGGAGAAAAAAGAAAAAATCCAAAAAATATATATATCTCTGCTGCCTTTTCTCCTTCTCATAATGCATATGTGACAAATTCATATTGACATAATCTTTCCAACGTTCTTCAAGTAGAAACGAGTCAATTGTAACACTGTGTGTTTTAAAATATGTGTCTAGAAGATTAGTACCTATTAATGCATAGGCATTAATTTTTTCCGATTTGTCTTTTATAAAATATAAACTGCTTATGATAACATTTTGTAAATCACGTTTTGATATGATAAAAGAATGGTTCTCAACAAATGTATAACTTAAGATATTTTTCAAAAATGTAAACATGGAATTTTTTCGTAAAAATTGTTTCATCTCCGTAATGTTAAAAAAGTGATGAGACTCGTTTATGCCACTTGAAATGCAGTTTTTTTTCCCTTTTGTAATTTTTTTTTTTTTTTTTTTTCCCTTCAATATGAGTTTTCCTTTGGTATTATCTAAACTCAAGTTCTTCTGCTCTTCGTTATTTTGGTGGTGATGATCATCATTCGGAAAGGGCATCTTCCATGATTGGACACAATTAGATTGTGTGTATTTCTTTTGACTATTTTTGATAATTCTTTTTTTTAACAATTTTTTTTTTTTTTTTTTTTTCCCAAGAGTCCTTGAATAGTAAAAAGGAATGCGTCTGTTATTCTGAATATACACTTTTACTTGTGAAAGGGCGAGATTTACCTGTTTGTAGATGGAAAAATAATGCAAGTTGACAAAATCGTTAATGTAATTGTTAAGATCGTGAAAGATAAAAAAATATTTCCTCAAACTAGATACAGTATTGTTAATAAGATCATAAAATTTGTAAATAAATCTACAATTATTTAAAAAATGGAATTCTTTTGTTAAAAAAAAAATGTCTTTTTCTTTTTCTGAATGGAATAAATTATCATAAGAATTGGATTCCTCGTTTTTTGTCTTGTTCACATTTTTATTATCATAATTTTCAATTAAAAATTTGTTAACATCTTCTTTTATATGATTTATGAAAGGAAAATAATAATTATCCTTTTCAAATATATAAAATTCTTTTTTATTTTTTGGAAAGTAATTAAAAATAAGCATGTGTTTTTCCTTTTCATTTTTAAAAGATAAACTATAATCTTGATTCTGCATACAATGTGTGAATTCGTTCACAAAATTGTGAATTTTTATATATAGCTCATGTTCTATATTGATTAAATACAAATTATGAAATGTAAGGAAAAATATTTGTTTTTGAATCCATTTATATACATTTTCTTTCTCTTTCTTTTTAGAATAATTTTTCCCTTTCAAAATGAGTAACCATATTTTTTCTTGAATTGTGTTTATTTTATCATAAAGCAATAGTTGTATTTTTTCATTTTCACCACCACATTGTTTTAACTCATTATATGATTGAATAATCTCGTTTATCGGTTCTATGTCTATCTCCTCAATGAATATATGCACATTTTTATGTATATACTTCACAGTTTCTTTTATGCTTTTTTTCAAATTCACTTTCCACATAAACAGATTGAATAGATGAATCACATATTTCCTTACTATTTTGAAATACCTCTGTCGGAAGTAATAACCTGTGTACTTGTCTACAAGGGGAAATGTTTTATTTACACCAAAGAAATCGTCAATAGGTTGGTAATCATATTTGATCTTATTACTCCATTCATGGGCATTTTCCATTTTATTTTCAATTGAATCCTTCCCTTGTGTAGTGATTAGGTCTAAGACTCTTTTCAATCTATGCTTCTTCTTTTCAGCTAAGTAGATAATTTTTGAAACCAAAAGAGTTGCTGATTTGTACATATATTTTCCTAGGAGGTGAAATCTTGGATATGTAGTACCTTTATTATACGTTTTTAAAAATTTTTTTATTTTTTCATAATTTTTGTCTAAATGAAAAATTTTCTTCATCAAATGGAAATTTGATCGAAATTTTTCTTCATTTTCATTGTAATGTTGGTTAGCAAAAGGTATACATTTTGTGTCTTTTTCACTTTGTGTATCTTTTAAAGGTTTCGAAAGATTTACAAATTTGCATCTAACTAGGTGTTTCTTTTTTATGCGATATTTTTGGTTCAAACGCTTTGAACTACTTTCACTTCTAATCTTAGAAGTGGTTATTATATTTTTCATTTTTACTATCGTTCCTTTGTTTAGTGAAAATGAATCACTTATCTTTGTGCCTCGATTCCCCTCCCGAGGAGTATAGAATGAGTTGTCATCTCTCCTCCTACTTATGGTGTTAAATAAGATTTTGTTAATCTGTTTATTACTTCTATCAATATGAAAGTGCAAATCAATTGCACCAGAGAACTTGTGTCTTCCCTTGAGATTGTAAATATCATCAATGTTACATATAAAATTAGAAAAAAATAGGATATTTTTTTTTTCCATATCGTTATTATCAAATTTTTTTAATGCATCTTTTTCTGTTTCTGTATTGTTGATATTTGTAAGTATATTCGAATCCTTGTCAGATTTACCATTTTTTTTTTTCTTTCTACTCGTTATGTTATTTTCAGAGTCTTGTTTACTTTCCGCTTTATTACCTGACTTTTCCCTCTTAAAATTATTCTTTTTTTGAGAATTTCTAACCACTGTTGTATTGTCATTCCCTAGAGTGAAATTTTCCTCGTCCTGTGGTTTCCTTTTCTTATAGTCACCGTTCATTTTGTTTTTTTTCAAGTTTATTTTCTGAATTTTAGGAGTGTAACGATTGTAAGGAGCGTTTTCTCTATATGTCGTTTCTCCCCTTTTTAAATTATGAACATGTTCATGTAAAAAATCGTTAAAAAGAAAAAATTTCTTTGACTTTAGTTCAAACAGAATATACTGTTTTAGGGAATAAAAAAAGTTTGTAATAATATATCCTTTGTATTTTTTACATTCAGCAGGTTTCTCTTCGTCTTTTTTACATTCAGCAGGTTTCTCTTCGTCTTTTTTACATTCAGCAGGTTTCTCTTCGTCTTTTTTACACTCAGCAGATTTCTCTTCGTCTTTTTTATATTTAGCGGATTTCTCTTCGTCTTTTTTGAAAAAGGCTTTATCCTGTGCAAAGTACTTGTTCTCCCTTGCACTGTCATAAAACATATCATAATCATATTTTATTCGATAGTATAACAAGTCTACATATAAATGGTCTCTGTGTTTTTCTTTATAATTTTTTTCTTTTAATTTTTTAGTGATATTTTTTAGCTTGTTGAGAATTTCATTTTTATTAATGAAACTTTGGGTATCCTTATCCCTCGAGTCTGTTTTTTTTTTTTTTTTTTTTTTTGAAAAGTTGGTTCATATTATTTACAAGAGAAGGATTAGAGAAAGAAAATATCTATATAAGGAAGAGAAACAAAAAGCAGTTTCTCTCCTTTTCAAACTGCTAAACATATGTTGGATATTAGCATATGATATTTTGATATGTATACTTACCTGTGTAACTAATTTCTCTTTTGCATATACTTTGAACTTCCTTTCTTAGTTTATCAAAGTCGTACACCTTCAGGGAAAACGTCTTTTTCAAATGTTCAGCTAAAAGTTTAGTATCTAATCATGTGAGGATAAAATGAGGTGTGATGGATACTGGAGTAATGGTGTGGTGGAGATTGAATAGATGAATACGGGAGATAAGCCAGCATCAGAAGGGGCCCCTTGGGTCACACATTTTTCGATGGAAAAGGAGAATGTGCATTTCGGTACCTTTTTTTATTTTCCCTGTAATTACAATTTTTAGGGGAAATTTGTACTTTCCCCTTAATTTGAATGCTTTCGGGCTGGGAAAAAGGAGGAAAAACGAGATGAGAAAAGGGAGGCGGAGAGAAAGGAGGAGAAAAAGGAGGAAAAAAAGAACGTGATTGTAGAACAATACTGAATGCGCGTATGGTATAGAAAGGATACCACTCAAAGTTCCTCTCTCTTTTTTGATACATCTTTTTTTTTTTTTTTTT
Organism: Plasmodium gonderi; assembly: GCF_002157705.1. Taxonomy (NCBI): domain Eukaryota; phylum Apicomplexa; class Aconoidasida; order Haemosporida; family Plasmodiidae; genus Plasmodium; species Plasmodium gonderi. The sequence continues at coordinate 1,201,005 of NW_021628933.1, forward strand.
TTTTTTTTTTTTTTACGCGAACCTTTTTTTAAACAATTTCAAAAGTAAACTCTTCAAAAGTGGTAATTCTTTAACTTCTGATTGGGAAAAATACAAGAATGATGAGTGAGATGTGAAGGGTTAGAGGGACCGGGCGGTTGTTCTCACTTGCACTTAAGTAGACACCATGTAGAAGGAGCTAACATAATGCTCTTTGGAGTAGAGAAAAAAAGAAAACGGAAGAAATGGGAAGAAATGGGAAGAAAAGGGAAGAAACGGGAAGAAAAGGGAAGAAACGGGAAGAAATGGGAAGAAACGGGAAGAAATGGGAAAAAAAAAAAAACACCATTTTCCATTTTAAAAACATCGTTTTTTTCCACTTTAAAAAGATTAACTTTTTTCCATGTCCTCTTTTTGTGAAAAAGGGAAATATTTGTCCCCCTGCGGAAGAAAAGGGAATCATTTAAATAGATCATGTGGAAGAGGGATGTAAGAAAAAAAAAAGAAAAATGCGAATCGTTACTTTGCTAAAAAAGAGGAAAAAAAAAAAAACAAAAACAAGCAAAATACACATATATATGAACATAATGTATACATGCATATAATATATATATATATATATATGTATATGCACGTATTCATGTGTAAATCGCCCCGCTTTTTGTGGTGTGCAAACCTAACCATTCTCTCCCTCAAGGAATCCAAATCAACCTGTTCGACGTTTTCCAATATTTTCTTCCTATAATCAGAATAATATTTCCCATAGGGCAGATCCAAATCTTCAGTATGAAATTTTTTCCCGTTCATGCCAAGCCAATCCTTACGACCGCTTAAATATGCCAACAAGAGGATGTAGGCAAATTTCTCTGTGCTGTTTTTTTTTCCTACTAAAAAAGACAATGATTAGTGGTTAATTTGAAAAAAAAAAAAAAAAGTACACAGAGAACTCTCTTCCCACTTCAGCATGGACACTGATTGGGATTCATATATACATTCATTCACAAGTTCGATGTGTGTGCATATGTGGATATATACACGCGGTGAACATATTTATATGTTAGTTTTTGTTTGGGGTGTGGTAAAATTCCCCTAGCGAACCTGGAGCAATTCTCATATTCAACAGAAAAAATTTGTCTATTCCTCCTTGAAACCTCATAAAATCCAAATTTTCATGAAGATTCTGAAAACTGCATCTCTTAGATATACTTGCAGAATATTTTTCTCTTTTTGCACATGTTCCTAAGGGCATTGTTGATATATTTGCTTCGTTCTCATGCGAATTGTTCTGAACCATATCATTCATATATTTTATTTTTTTAAGGAAAAATAATTTCTCTAAAAAAAATATATTTTCATAAAAATAGGAGTCCCCACATGTGGTACCAAGTTTGGCCACCTCAAAAGCAGATTTTATAAAACTCTTTATGATGGCATCCATTTTTTTTTTCCTTCGTTCACGTTTCTTTTCCTGCAAAACGGAGAATTCACAAAATGGGAGAAGACACACTGTGGGAGAAGACACACTGTGGAAGAACTCATAAAGTGAGAAAAGATACATCCCTTCTGAAATATCCAGTAAATATTCTTCTCCCTAATTACCAATTCTTTCCTTTGGAAAATACAATACTCCCTCTGATTCATTGTGTACATCTGCTTCTCCATCTTTTCATAGTTTCTAAATTTGTTTAAAAGAGTGCGAATGTGGAGAAATGCATACGGATGCTACTGCCATTGGCAAAAATTCGTACGCGTGGACTAAATGGTGGAAAACATTAAACAAAATAAGAAGCAACAAGAAAGTAACTAACATCCGATTGAAGTTGCCATGATGAAATGCAATTACCTTTGTATTAATTTATGGTGTCTAATATGATTATCTCTTTCTAAAGCACTTTTCTGAAAATTAAATACGTGGGTGTTAAATACGTGCATGTATGTATTCTCTTAAAATATATTCCAAGGAGAAATCGAGTAAAAGGGTGTGCATTTAAAATTCGTATAAAAACAAACGTATGTAATTTTTTTTTTTTTTTTTTTTAAGGTGAAATTGTTACCAAGTATATATCCTCCTTATGCATCTTATAACTTTCAATCAACTCCAACCTAAAACTACAAAGCGTGTCAAAAATATAAGAAACGTGGAATGTGCACAAAAAGAGGAATAAGGCAAATGTACTAAAATAAAAAAATATGGAAATGATAACGAAGCAATAACGAGATCATGGTACATAATTTCCTTCGTTTTGCTCGTTTTATTCATCTTCACAGTTACTTATACGCACGAGTTAGTTTCTCATTGAAGGCTCCTACAACATCGTTGGATCCGTAATCAGACAAAATCTGCATTAATTAAAAGTTCACGAGGTTGTATGAATTTATTTGTATTTTTAAATTACTCTTTTTAGCGTCCCATTTGGTGTGCATTTTTATTTCCCATTTAGCTAGTCGTCTTGATTTTTTTTTTTTTTTTTTTTTTTTTTTTTTTTTTTTTTTATCTGTTCATACTCTTTCCAATCTATTTCGGTGGCAAGCAGAAAATACTTCATGCCGCGAATGTATGAACATTTTGTTCATGTTTTTTAAATAATTTTCATAATCCTTTTGAAATCTCTCATTATTAATATCTATGGTGAAATTTTCAAAATGACTAATATTTCTTCCATCTTTTTTTTCTTCTTTCGTAAAATTATTAAACTTCATGAAAAGCTGAGAATCCATTTTTTCCCTTTCAAGTTATTCAATCGTGCCATGCACATATTCTTATATGTGTGCATGGAAGCAGAAAGGTATAGGTTGAGGGGAGGGATTTTTTCAATTGGGAATATTTTATCTTTTTGCAGTTTTCTTTTCCAAAACATTTGCAAAAGTGTCTTCTTACATTATCCATTTATGACAATTGTGTACTTTTGTACCATCACTAAACCTATTTTAAACATAAATTTCATGATGATAAATTAACATTATCTATACTCTTTTTTTAAATTCCAAAGGGAGAATAAAGCGAAGGAGAAACAAATCAGGGATGAAAAGAGCAAAGAAAGATATAAAACTTAACTACTTGCCTATGCATCCTCTTATTTCTCATACATATTTTTCAATGCATCTAAATGAACCAGTTTGAAAAGTTTGGCACAATGGATCGTTGAGATGTAAAATGTATGCACATTTTTTTTTTTTTTTTTTTTTTTTTTTATCATTTATACTGCATCATTTTGCGTGACAAAAAAAAAAAAAAAACTCATTACTTGTTAAACCCAATTCAACAATAGACATCATTTTTTCTTTATAATTTTCTTTAACAAAATGTTCCTTTAAAAATAAATTACAGGATCAGAAGGTTACTAAATTTGAAAAAGTTACCTTGTTTTATAATTTATATAATCTGCCTCTCTACCTATCTCTTCTTTTAAATTCATTTCTAGTTGGATTAATTTTACCTCCCTTTGGGAATCAAAATATACACGTGCACATTTTTTCCATGTCTATAGTAGCCCCTTCTATACATCCTTAATTGTAGACATATTGTTTATGTAAGCAAGAAAATTAGTACTAGTAGCCTTTTTTTTCCCCATTTGCAAAGTGCTATGTATGAGTTCACTGGAGTTTCATCTAGAAAGCTCATTTTTACCACTTTACCTATAGGGGAAGGGGATGCTTAAAAATATTCATACATATTCTCCAACATACTGTATATAAAATATCACACACATGTGTTAATAATAGGATGTAATCATGTATATATATATATATACATGTATATATACGTATGCGGATGTGTGTAGAATCGTCAATATCTTCAAGGTACCCATCTAGAAACAATATGCCACTTCGAGTTCACACATATTATACGTAAGAATAATTGTACGAACGTGATATGTGTAGCACTTTAACAAAGTTCAACTTCCAAGAGAAGGAAGGAACATTAAAAGAGAACCACACACATATGCAAATGATAATGTGTAAAGACCCCATTTTAAGGATTTGCTTATCTTACCATCACCACCTCATACATCTTTGCTTCTGAAGTGATGTTATTACTACCCATTTAGTATATCCTTTTAAACAAATCCCAAAATGTTAAAAAAAACGCATTTTTAAGTCTACTAATATGTATATACCAAAATTATTTAACAAGTCTTAAATGAACGAAAACAAATGCAAAAAAAAAAAAAAAAAAAAAAAAAAAAAAAAAAAAAAAACTGTATTGCACACAAGTTTTAAAATGCATATATAGGGTGGTTATAAACGAATAAAACTCTGTGTGCACAATAATGTTTCTACACTTAAAATGGTGTATAAGTGTCCTCACATAAAAATATATATATATATATATATATATATATATATACATACATACACACAGGGCTGCTGTATATAGGAGTGTCCGTATGTGTAACACAAATTTACATCTAGCGAATATTACGTTTGACTTCATTTGGTGTGACGTATTCCTCTCCAAACCTATTTCCATGAAACCGTGTGCACACATACACACACAACTTATTTCACCTACACACATGACTGTACATATTTGTTTACACCTTAATTCCACATGGGATCGTTTGCATCAATTACTTCAAAATCTTCATTGGATTTTTCCACCTCTCCACCATCACTTTCAACATTTTCGAATTCCATGTTGGAATTGTGCGGTACCTCTCCTCCACTTAAGGCATTATAACCATATATCAAACCTCCTACTCCTAAAGCTGCTAATCCTATTACTCCTGCAGCTAGTGAAACCTTTTCTGCCGTTCCCATACCTTTACTACTTCCTTCTCCATTAGAATTATTGTTGTTTTGACCATTGCCTCCCCCATTACCTGCACCAGGTGTCCCACAATCTGGAACGTTGCATGCTTCCTTTTCTTCAATTTTTATATTCTGCTGTTCACAGGTTAAACCCATATTTCCATTCATATCTTCCGATGGAGGTATGAGTTCTAGGGGCTCTTTTCTCCTTCTAATTCTGAATGATTCCTTGCCACAAGTTGCTGAGCAATCTTCCCACTCTTCCCATTCATTACATAAGGCATTGATGCACGGGGCGGCATTATCGAACACAGGACATTCTTCTTCTCTAAATAATTTGTAATCATTACAAATTTTTGATGTATTCTCTTTTTTATTTTTCAGTAGTTCTAATTTTCTCGTTAGCGTTCTTTTCCTTGGTGGTGCATGACAAGATGACGATGGTGATAGTGACGATGATGACGACGATGGGCTCTCTTCTGTTTTGCATTCAACCCATGTTTCCCAATCATTGCATTCTCCTTCATCACATAGAGGCAAGTTCAAACATGGCTCCGTTTCTATTTCGTTGTGATATTCTAAACACAAACTCTTATCATCTCCTGTAAAATCAGTTACATTCGAAATAAAGCGTCTCGTTCTCATTCCAGTATTACAAGTACGATCACATTCTGACCACTCCGACCAACTACCACATGGATTATTCGTACACGGGGGGGAAGATGCAGATTCATCATCACGTTCGATTTTGTTCTCATAGTGAATCTCGCATTCGTCAGATGGGTTGTTGACATTATTATCATTTCTTGAATCCAATGTAAATCCTGCTGGATATGTTGCTACACCAGTTTTATTAGCACCAGTACCACTGCTCACTCGTGTGAATAATCGACGTGCCCTTTGAACCCTCTTTCTAGGCCCACATGTAGCTGACCATTCAGTCCATTCTTCCCATTCGAAACATTTTTCATCTTCACATGCTGGAACTGAACACACTTCCATTTCAGTTTTTTTAAAATTTTTGCAATCAGCATATTCGTCTATATCTTCGGGAAAAATAGTAAAAGTTCTTCTTCTAGTAGAGTATCCACATGTTTTTGAGCAAGCGGTCCATTCACTCCATTCTCCAACATCTTCGCATACTTCTGTAGAATCACAATCCTGAATATTACATGCTTCAACCTCGGTTGCGTTAAATACTGTACACGACTCGTCATCAGAGGATGATGAAGATGTATCTCTATGCCTTGTTCTTATTCCATCTCCACAAGTTGCATTACATTGACTCCACTCTCCAAAATCTCCACAAATGTCATTGCATTCCTCTTTTATTGGACACGATCTATATTCAATGGAACCCAAATCCACACACGAACTTCCATGCATATCTCCAAGAAATCCTTCTTCCTTTACTGTGTAGGGTGGCCCTTTTCTTTCTCTCTTACTAACAGCTAAGTTATCACATGATGACGCTTCTTGGCATGGGCTCCATTCACCCCACTCAGAACATTCTGCATCTTCAGGATATTGATTGCAGATATAATTGTTATGTATATCTACAGCTGGTAGTAATTTATCCCACGTTACCTTCACTATATTTTTACATACCACGGATGATGATGATGATGATGAGCTTTTTTCACAGTCTCCAAGTATTCTGTACTCTTTCTCATCTATGTTATCTATTGCATATACAAATATGTCAATTTTGTTTATTTTCAGTAGTTCAATCTCTCTTCGTAATTCATTCAAATCGGTATTTGATTTTCCTTCAACTAGCATGATGATTAGCTTTCTTTTATTTGAAGGCGTCTTATTGAATACCTTTTCTCGTAAATATTTTAAATTATTTGCTATGTCCTTTTTAATCGATGAAGATTTTATTAATTTTTTTATCCTTTTAATCATTTTATTCTTTTTATAGCTTACTTTCCTGTCCAACTTCCAAAGCACATTTGCCGTTCTGCTCATCTTTACTATTGTTACATGTGTTCTGTATTTTGACAAGTAATTCTGTTTAACAGTATGTATAGTAAAAGGCTTCACATACATTTTCCATTGTTCGTTACTAATGTTACGTGATTGATCTAGAACGATTGCTATATCGAAAGCTTTTTTACATGTAGGGTTATTATTGCAAACATCATCATCACATTCTTCACACGATTCGTCATCATCACATGGAACATTTGGATCAGGTAATGGAGGATTAACCTGCTGTGTTCCATCATCACCTACTTTGTCACATACATTCTTTTTTAAAAACTTTTCGACGCTATTTATATATGAAAATCCAGTAGATATAAACACATGAGGACATGTATTCTCATTGCTGTCTAAATTGCATCCAGCTGCTATAAATAATATTTCCTTTGGCAATTTACCTACACCTACTACTAAAAGTTTAACTTTTTTATCTGCATACTTTTTGGAAATATTTTGTAACATGGCTTGTTCAGATATATCATTGTTACTATTTGTTAGTAATATCGCTATCTTAGGTGCTTTCCCCCTATTACCATTTGAAAACGATTGTTTGAGACCCACCTCTAAAGCCTCTGCAATATTTGTTTTGTTATTCAAATTTTCACTATCCATCACTTCGAGTACTTTTAATAATTCCTTCTTATTATGAGCTATTTCGTCATTAAAATCGGTATTCACAGTTTTTGCTTTCAAATGGATAGAAAGTGAAACATGCACATGCTGCTTCGCTATATTAAACTTGTTAATAATTTTTGTAACATATTTTGTAAGTTCATTTTTCCTTTTATAATTTTTTTTTGTCGATGGAGCACCAATAAATGTCAAATCGAAGTAATCTTTACAAAAACAGTCATCATTACCCTCACATGGAGTCGTTTCCGTTTCCGGTGTTGTTTCTATTTCTGCCTCTGTGTTGCATATCTTATCAACCATTCCTTTTGATATGTCTTTTAGTTTATCCCATTCTATTTTTATAGCAAATGGACAATCTCCTTCCGTTTTGTGACATCCTCCTAATAATCGCAACTTATGCATACTTGCTGCTCCAACACCTACTACCAATAATTTTACATTTTCTTTTTTATACAATAAACTCACATTTGATAAAGCATCATCTCCAGATCTACTGTCATTGCCATCCGTAAATAATATGGTAACTTTGGGTACATCTAACCTGCTATTTACTCCTTTGGTATAATGTTGTAATGCGTGTTGCAAAGATTCTACTATGTATGTATAAGATCCAGCCTTATACGTCTTTTCTAAATCAGGGAATTTTTTCATTAAACTATTCATCTCATAACTTTCTTTATCCGAAAATTTAACAAAATCTCTCATATGTTTCGCAAATAACATAATTCCAACATGAACTTTACTTTCCGAAATTTCTAAATGTTTTACAAGTTTCTCCACAAAGGGATACACTTGTTTTTTCCAATTAGAACTTCCTATGCTAGCTGATTCGTCTAAAATTAAAGTTAAATCGTAGATGTTGTGGCAAAGGCACTCATCTCCAATGCATGGACTGGGTGGTTCTATCTCAGGCGAGCTAACCTCAGGTGGAATAATCTCAGGCGAGCTAACCTCAGGTGGGGTAATCTCAGGCGAGCTAACCTCAGGTGGAGTAATCTCAGGAGGTATTATAGGCCCCGTGCTGCATATCCTCCTGACAAGTTCGCTCGACACATTATGTAACTGTCCCCACTCAACCTTAATCACAAATGGACAATTTGAATCCCGTGTGCATCCTGCCAACAACTTTAACTTGTTTTCATCGGCCATAGAAACTCCTAATATTAATAATTTCACTTTTTCTTTTCGATATGCCAATCCAATATTATATAACCCCTGGTTTGATTCACTCGAATCGTTACCATCCGTAAATAGCATTGTTACTTTAGGGGCTTTAGGTCTACTTGAGTTTTTTGTGTAACTTTCTAATGCATATGTTAGAGCTTGAATAAGAAAAGTTTTCTTTCCATTTGTGTAATCTCCTTTTAAATCATGTATTTTTTGCATTAAAATCGATTTGTCATATCTCATTGTATCAGTGAATCTAACAATATCTCTTCTCGAATCAGCAAAAAGCAAAATGCCTACATGCACAGTTGAATAACCCACGTTTAAACCATATACAATTTCTTTCGCAAATGGAACGACTTCGTTATTCCATCTAAAATCTCCTATACTGGCTGATTCATCTAAAATTAAAGTTATATCGTAGAAATTTTTACAATAACAATCGTCCCAATTGGTGCAGGGTGTGTAATCTGGGTTGGTATCATTGCCTGAAGAGCCTGGATTTTCGGACGAACCTGGAAGTTCCCCAGAATCTATGTCACATATCTTATCTGTAATCACTTTTGTTATACTAGTCAACTCGTTCCAGTCGCATTTAATAACTTGCGGACAGGGCTCATTTTCCTTACAACCAGCCAACATTTTTAAACTCTTTGTGGTGGCTTTGTAAACTCCTACCACAATTAGTCTTATATTTTCCTTTCTATATTTTAATCCTATATCTCGTACGTCACTGGAACGTTTATGATTTTCATTCCCATCCGTAAATAGAATCGTTACTTTAGGTGCATTTGGCCTGTTGTTTGGATGTCTTGTAAAATTTGCCAGTGAATGTTCTAAAGCATCTACAATGTGTGTTCCTTTTCCACTTCCATATTTGTTTTTCAGTCCTTTAACTACATTTATTAACGCATTTTTGTCGTACCTTGTTTCTTGGCCGTAACCAACATCTTCTACTACTCGAACAGCAAAACGCATAATTCCTACATGTATATTATTTTTACTTATATTCAAATTACTTAAAACCTTTTCTGCAAATGGGACAACGTCAACTTTCCATTTATTTAGGGTTATACTTCCAGATTCATCTAGGATTAGAGTTAAATCATAGTAGTCTTCACAAAAACAGTCATCACCTTGGCATGGGTTTGGCTGAGGGGCAGCAGTTCCCCCCTCTTCTGGTTCAGAATCATCCTCCTGTTCTGTGTGGCATATCTTGTTAGTTAACTTTTTCGTTATATCATTTATAGTTTCCCATTCCGCTTTCATAGAATAGGGGCAATGAGCATTCTTATCACTACATCCAGCTATTAATTTCAAATTAATGTCTGACGCTGATGCAACACCGAGAACTAGTAATTTAACATTTTCTTTTCTGTATGTCAATCCCATATCAAGGAGCTTAGAGCTATTTGAAGAACTATCGTTTCCGTCAGTAAAAAGTATTGTTACTTTAGGAGCATTCTTTCTTCCTTTTTTATGGTATGTGTATTTTTCCAAAGAATACTTTAAAGCTTCAACAATCTTGGTACCACCTCCAGCAGCGTATTGTTTTTTTAGTTTATCTACTTTTTTCAAAAGTGCATCTTTGTCATAGCTTTCATTATCATCAAAGGTAACGTAGTCTCTATTAGAAATGGAAAACAATAAAATTCCTACGTGTACATCATCGTTGCTAATATATAAATCCTTTATAATTTTTTCGGTAAATGGGATGACATATTTTTCCCAATTTGTAGTTCCTATACTTCCAGATTCATCTATAATCAAAGTCAAATCGTAAAAATTTTGACAAAAACAGTCATCGCCAACACATGGTGATGATGATGATCTATTTGATAAAGTGTTATATTGAAGAAAGGACCTTTTTATTAATTTATTTTCTTTCGATTTATCCTTATGTAGGGTTACTATCCCCCTCGTTATGTTGCCATCACTTCCTGTTAGATTAACGTACCCATGAGAAAGTTCATCTTGACTGCGCTGTGCTCTTGCAGTATTAAAATGAACAACAAGTAAGAAGTAGGACACGATTAAAAAAAAAGATTTGTTCATTTGTCTTTTATTTGGTTTTTTTAAAAGAGAAATGTGACGTCCTTTTTTTTCATTTAGGATTAGAAAAAGGAAAAGAAGCTAATCTTGTAAAAATGTATGATGTAATAAATAAATAAATAAATAAGAAGAAATAAGAAATAAGAAGCATGAATTGTTAAAGATATTTCAGATAGAGAAGCATATTTAAAAAAAAGTATATATTGAAAACTATCTTTAAAGATGTAAATGGGTGTATATAAAACCGTCTGGATGTCTTAAAATGATGAAATGTGCAAAAAAGACACAAGTAAGAAAATGAGTCTAAACAAAAAAAAAGGGGGTAAACAAAAAAAAAGGGGTTAAACAAAAAAAAAAGGGTTAAACAAAAAAAAAAGGGTTAAACAAAAAAAAAGGGGTTAAACAAAAAAAAAGGGGTTAAACAAAAAAAAAAGGGTTAAACAAAAAAAAAAGGGTTAAACAAAAAAAAAGGGGTTAAACAAAAAAAAAGGGGTTAAACAAAAAAAAAAGGGTTAAACAAAAAAAAAAGGGTTAAACAAAAAAATAATAATAAAAAAAAATACAAGGAACATACTCTGTTAATTAGACATAATAAGTTTATAATAATGGAGAAATAAAAAATGTACTACTTATAAACTTTTGTAGAAAAAAATTATTAATTAAATAAGTAATATCGAATAAAAACAACATTAATTATTGCAACACAATCTTGTTTTAATATTAAAGTTGTAATAATGTAGCTCTTTTTTTTTTTTTTCTTTTTTTTTCTTTTTTTTTAAATAGCTAAGTAGCTAGCCACAAAACTAAAAAATTATGAATTATTCTCTTTCTTTTTCTTAATTTCCAATACTACTTTAAAAAATACGAGCATAATTGCACTTGTACACCTGAACTTAAAAAAAGAACAGATGTTTTCTACATTTGTAGCTGTTCATGTTGCACAAACGTTGTCTCTTAGGTAGCTATTCTAGCTATGACTTTAAATAAGTCAAAAAAAAAAAAAAAAAAAAAAAAATTAAAATACACTCACTTTTAATATTGCCTGTGCACAACATTTAGCTAAATTTATCAACATAAAAGTTATTTTGGCTAATTCAGGTTAGTCTTAACCTTGCACTTTTTCTAAGTTTTTTTTTTTTTTTCTCTTCAAGCTATGAAGCAGAACAGTGCCTGAATGTAATTTCAAAAAATACGATGTCCAAAAGAATAAATAAAATAAAACCAAATTATTTTCTTTGTAGTAGAAATTAGGAAAAAGCCAAATACCTACGTTGGGAACAACATTCATCCAAAAAAATAAAAAGATTAATTTATGTATTTACATATATTTACACTATTTTTTCAGACGTCTTCTGTTTGAGGTGCTATCTTTGACTTGTTCGTGGTGAACTCCTTTGAGGAACATACAACAAATAATTGTTGACACATTACAGGTATAGTTATTGTTTTCAAAGTCCAAATGTAGAAACCATTTTTGAAAGATAAAATTCCACTTATGTGTTCACTCTTTCAACATAAAAATCGTAAATTAACACGTGTTGTATTTTATCCCTAATTTGTTCATAATTATGTCTTTTATTCTTAGTTTTTAAAGCATCAATTAAAAAAAAAAAAAAAAAAAAATGACAATGAACCATGATCTCTTTTAAAGAAAAAAAAAAATCATAAATTTATAAATTAATTTATTATAAAACAAAAAATGGAAATGCGGAAAAAATACAAATTAATAAAAAAAGAAAAAAAAGGGAATAACCAATTTTATCACTGAAAATAACCTTGCAAAATCATAAATAACAAAAGGTATCCTACCCGATTTGAGGTATTAAAATAAGCAGAAAATATAATATAAAAGTTACAAATATTCATTAAAAACAGTTTTAAAACAAAAAACACATGAAACAATCACATGTCCATTTCATTGCACCTCAAATGAATATGTGTTTGGAATAAAGTTTTTTTTTTTTTTTCTTTCACATTTTGGAAAAAATATGTTAAATTACATTTTTTTAAAACCTTAAAAATAAATTGAGTGGTTAAAAGTTCTCTGAAATACACATTAAATTGTGTAAAAAGAAACTATTTTGAATAAAACATCCATACATTTGATCTTTACAATTAAGGATTTCTCATTCACTTTTAATAATAAAGATAGAAATTTCAATTTTAAAGACATGTAGTTGCATTCCTCTCCTTACATTTAATGTAAAATATAGGCAAAAATTAAAATATTTGTGTAAAATTACAAGGATGTCGTTTTAAAAAATATTTCCCTTAAATTTCCTTGCACACCCTTCAAGCGTGCATTTCATTTTTCATTATTACAAGCGTCTTTTGAGATTCTGTTTTCATTTGTGGGAATGAATTTTATATATATATGCAAAAGTACAAAATCTCTAAAATTGTTTTACCGGTCCATCTTTTAACACATACGTAAATTTCCGTTAAGCGTCGTGCTTAAATGGGAATAATAAAAAGGTAAATATACGAATAAACTAGTAAACAAACAGACGGGTAAACACGCTATCTCGAATGCAGACATGTCGACAAACAGACGGAAGGAGATAGGCAAAGGTACAAACAACAGTTGTGTTCGCGAACCTTTGCGAATAGTGGGAAATGTAAAAATGTATACAGTAGTTCCTATCAGTCTTAAAACGAAAATGGATAAGAAGACAATTTTTTTTCCAATCATGAAAAGATTTATGGCGAAGTCATATCATTCACTTACTTTTTATTTTCTTCAATTTGAATTACGTTCGATTATCATCTGAGTATATACACCTCATCTTTGATTATTCGAAGTATATATATGGAGAAGGTATTTTTAAGGAAATTTTTGATCTTCTGTAAAAAAGAAAAAAATATTATGCTTAAAAATGTAATAACGTTCTCATTATATTTTTACATGCAAAACGTTTAAATAAATATATGTATTTTTTTAATTTTATATCTCTGTAAGCAAATGTTACATGTAGGGTATCTTCACATATATATATGTGCCATAAGGTAAGCCTTTTTATATACATATAACAAAATAGAAATTTTAATATTCCAAATTTTATTATATTTTATTGCTTCCAATTTTCTTTAAAGCAAATAGGGTTTTATTACATCCCCAATATGGTAGTAATTATGCTACATGAACATTATGAGGTGTATATATGAAATAACTGATTTAAAATTTTTTTATGCGCAAAAATGTTTATTTTAAACTTTTGATTTGTTACAGCAAAAAAAGAATATATATATATATATAAAAGAAAATAAGAAAAAAAAAATAATAATTTCATTTACATATCATAAGGATTATCATTTTTCTTTTTTATATTAATTTTTCTGTTTATGGATACAATATAACCTTTTCGCATTTTAACTTTTTTTTTTTTTTTTTTTAATTACTCTGTTGGTATTAAAGAGGCGTAGAGGCTTTAAAACGTTAACTAAACTGTAGGGCTTTTATATTATTTTCACATAAAACAATATGCTAAATAAACGAAAATTTTATTTTGCTTGTTTGGATATAAACAAGTGTATATGTATTTGTACCTAAAATTTGTACCTTTATGAACAGTCATCACCATTTTATGCAGAAAGGAATGAAGGAGCATACTATTTACGTATGTACATGTAACTCCTGAAGTATATTCTATTCTTTTATTTTCTTTTTTCCTATATTTTTCACTTAAAGAAAGAGTGAAAAATCAATTTATCCATGCAACGAGGGGCTGCTTCTCCGATTTTCGTGTTTCCTGAAAAGGAAAAAAAGTAACCGTTCATTGTGAACACAAATTGCATAATACAGATCAAAGACTGGTTAAAAATATATACCGTATTTATTTGTGAAGAAAAAAAAAAAAGTTGCTCTGATAAAAGAGGATAATATTTACATTTTATATGTACATAAAATTTCAAGTAACACATTCAAAGAAGACAACAGTAACAGATAATTTATTATAAACAAAACACCTTTAAGAAAAATGAAGTACTTAACTTTTAATAGAAGTAATAGAGATGCAATTGACTTATGCGAAAAATTGGAAGCGACGAAAATAGACCTAGCAAACCCTTTGTTATTACAGTATAGTTGGGTAATATGGGAACAAGTATCCGATAACAAAATTAAACAAAGCAATAATTACAAGGATTACACAAGACCATTGGCAAAATTTAATAGTGTACAGAAATTCTGGCAATTATGGAATAGATTGCCACAGCCTAGTGATTTACTTGCCCAGAGAAGTATGACAAGATTATCGGATGATGGAACTCTTCGTATAGTAGATGCTCTTATGATTTTTCGAGATAATATTCAACCTATGTGGGAAGACCCAGCTAATTCTGAAGGTGGTCATTTTGAATATAAATTTTTACCAAAAGATTTCCCATATAGTCAGATAGATGAATTTTGGAATAATCTTGTATTAGCTATTATTGGATGCACTTTAAAACATTATAATTTAATAACAGGAATTAGGTTAGTAGATAAATTAAGTACCACACGCTATGGATATATAAGAATTGAAATATGGTATACGACAATGCCGGATGAAAGCGTTAGAAGTCACTTGAGAAAAGACCTTGAGGAGCACATGTGCAATCGCATTGACGGGTCACACGTTTTCCCCCCAAGGGTTAAAAGTCTCGGCCATTCGCACAAATAGGTTTAGTGAAGATGTAGAATGGGAATATACAAAAAAAAAAAAAAAAAAAAAAAAATGTCAAAATGAAGAGAACTGAATAATGAAGCAAAAAAATATAGTGAAACAAAGCATGGAAAAGTAAAAAAACACAGCACAAAGGTTAGATAAGAATACCCATAAGTAAAATAAAAATTGCATTATTTGAAACGCTTTTAAGTTGTATTTTTGTTTCTTCTATTTTTTTAATTTTTTATTGTAAAAAGCCAAACAAATGAGGAAATGCCATTACACATCAAAACACCACTCCCCTGTGTGTGAAAATTTTTTCCGGTGAATTCACCCATGGCTTAAAGCATTTTTTTTACGTATAAACCTGTGATATTTATTTTATGTAAAAATAGGGATAAGGCAATTTAACACGAATAAATAGTAAGGTTTACTTATTTATTCCACTTTTGCCCCCACTCAAAAACATGCACATAAAACTGGAAAAGGCACTGCTGGGTTTATTACATTCCTACGCCAGTGCTATATGTAAATGTTCATACGTACAAACATGCATACATACATGTAACTACCCTGACGCCCCAAAATAATTAGTAGAAATAATTGTGTTATTACTTTGAAAAGCATTGTATGCTTTTTTTTTTTTTTTTTTTCTTTTTTTTAAAAAAAAACATATATAACAAGTTGAGCACGTTTACATGTACATATGCGTGTGTACTAATGGATATGCAAATGGTACATATACCAGTTTTATTTCGTTCTGTTTTGTTTTTTTACGATTTACATTATATTTGTAGTTAATTTTGATATAAAATATGCATTTTTATTATTTCCAAAAACTGCTTTCTCTTTTTCTTTTTATTATTATTATTTTTTTTTTTTTTTATAATTAATTAAAAAAAGTAACAAAAAAGGAAAATGATTAAAAGGAG
Source organism: Plasmodium gonderi (assembly GCF_002157705.1). Lineage (NCBI taxonomy): Eukaryota > Apicomplexa > Aconoidasida > Haemosporida > Plasmodiidae > Plasmodium > Plasmodium gonderi. The sequence continues at coordinate 1,217,152 of NW_021628933.1, forward strand.
CGAAGCTGACAACACAACCTAAGTTATGTACTTTCTTTACATTTACAATTTATGGTTTAATACCAGATCTATTTTTGCATAGGTTTTTAAATTGTCATATACAAAAGGAAACATAAATAAATATATGTATTGTTTATAGATATTCACATTCCACATATAATGTATGCTATATAACATTGCCTATATAAATTGTTCATTCTTCCACCCTAAAATGATATAAGCACCAATCAAGTGTGTAACTTTTTCATGAACCAATCAAAAAACAAACTCGAATCTAAAAAAATATTAACATAATTATTAAAACTTTCCGCCAAAAGGACAGATAGAATATGCTTACACATTATGTCACTATCATTACATAATACTTTTTCTTTAAAGTAAAAACATGAACAGAAATTTTTGAATACAAGATATTTCTGGTTATTTCCACAAACTACAAAAAAATGTAAAGGAGTTTTTTTACTTTTTTTTTTTTTTAAATTTCTAAGTATATGTTTTCCTATAATGCCCTTCTTCCTTTTCTGTGCTGTAGCAACATAAGTGGAATCACTCAAACATTCATCATAATTTTTCCAGTACCTTCTTTTATTCCCTCTGAACTGATTTGTATATAACGGATAATCCTTAGTAGAACCCTTCTCCTTTATCAAGGTATATTTTTTAATTTTAGATTTTAGACACAATCTTAGGCTCTTTTCGGCATGCAGTGGGAAAAGCGAAAGGAGCTCATTTAACAGAAGAACATCTACAAATGCCATGAAAGTGTTAAGGGGGTTAGGATTAATGAGTGAACGCAAAAGTATATGTGCACATGTGTACATAAATCTGTGAGCATATATATATACGTACATACGTGCACCTATAGGCATCTATTAATACACGCAACACAAAATGGAGGAAAGAAAAAATTACATTTATTCTTGTTCGTGCATCGTTTTAATGAGAATATCATGGAATTTATAATATTCGAGCGAATGTCCATGTTAACCCCTTTTTCTGAAATTTTCAAAGTACGTCAATATTATAATACCTTAAAGTAAAAATTACAGTAAGTACGTTTTTGCAAAATTTTGATGTTCTTTGTGACGATACGAAATGTCATAAAACTTTTATAGCATACAAGTTTCTGTTCATATATGTGTGCAGAAATAAAGCAACGCGTACTTTTTTCTTTGCTATAATTTTAGCTTTTCTTTTTCATTAAGCAAGTTTAAAAAAAAGTAAATAAATTAAATTGTGAAAGCAATGTGGGATATATAATGTGCAACTAAAAATTCTCAATTCTGTTCCTTTTTAAGAAATCATTCCAATCGTCGCAATGTTGACAAATGTGCAAAATGTGTGAAACGTTTTATTTAATTCCCTTATTTCAAATGTAATTAATATAAAAAGCCACGATGAGAATGTTCTACAAAAAAAAAAAAAAAAAAAAAAAACTTAACCTATAAAAGTGTTCATGCAAAAACATATCTTAGAAATCTTCGCAGTTTATTAGCTCAATTTGTAGCATCTTACTTGTGATCATATTTTTACACATGACAAGCGTTTTGAGGTGCATTACTTTAGTGCATAATCTATGGTAAGCGCAAAGTGCCACAAACAAGGCTGAAAGGTGATGAAGTGTGTTAGAGTGAAATCCGTAAAAAAATGAACGAGCACACGGGTAAACTAATGTATATCAAGGGTCTTTCCCCAATTCTTAGTGCCTAGTTCCAGGAGGGTGGGTGATATTTTTGAGCGATCGAAAATGTTTTCCCTAAATGTTTCACTGAGCATTTTTGTAATTAAGTCTTTATAATTTTTCACTATATATATATATATATATATATATGCAAATTTTTGCGCACACTCATAACAGCGCATAGCAAATTTGCTGCACACGTAAATTCACATCATTGAGTTATTCGCTGCTCCTCCTGAACAGTGAAATTTAGCAGACCTTATGAATGTAAATTTTATGTATAATTTTATATATGTAAATAAAAATGACACGAAATGAGACACAAATAAAGGACATAAAACCATTTAAATAACTTGGATTGAAATAATTCTTTAAAATTTGAACAAACTGGAAAACAACATACTTGTACATATTGAGAAGAAAAATGAAGTATAGCTTAAGAGTAGGTTGCTCATTTTTCAAATGATATTTGCAATAGAGTAACAAAAGGAGAATGGGGATATTTAGAAGCATAAAAATTCGTAAAATGATGACACAAAAAAATGATAGCATATAGAGAATAAGTGGTGAACTAAATTTATATCCAATTTTTAAAGCAATAATTATGTATTTTAATACTCTTTTAATTGATTTTATTGGATTTTCATATATATTATAGCATTTTCTAGTAATAACTATGTAATTAGACATATCTTTAAATAATGACAATACTATTAAAATGAACACAAATAAAATTAACTTATATAGCTTTACTTCTATCTTTATTTCAGCCATGAGAAATTTTACAAATGTGTTCCTATTTTTATAATCAGAAAATGGAGACCTTCCATTCTTTCCGTGCGATGAATTTTTTTTTTTATTTGTTAAAAGTTTTATTTTCATTAACTGAGATGTATTATTTGATAATGGTTTATTTAGTTCAAAATAACTTTCTCTATCGTATTTATCCAAGTACGTTGTCATATTAAAATTATTTATGTCTGAAATGTTCACTCTTTTTTCATTTTCAGAAAATTCTTTTATTTCTAGAAATGATCCATCATGTTCATCACATATTGTTTTGTCCGTGTATTTGGAGCTATTTTTGCATTCACATTCATTTAATATATCATATGTACATTTTCCAAATTCATGTATCTCCAGTTTATCTGGATATTTACCATCATCATATTCATTACTATATAGTAATATATCCGAGTATATCTTATCATTAGATTTTCCTAAAAAGGTATTTTTTTCTTTATTCATTTTGAAATGAAACGATCTTTTTTCACTCATTTTTGTGCTATCATAAGGATAATTCTGGACACATGTGTAACTATTTTTCACATCATTTTTGTTATAAACATTTACTAAGTTGTTTTCTATGATTCTTTTCCCTCCCCTTATTCTACATGAATCGAAAATTGTTTCTCTAACACATTTAGATTTTAGATATGAACAGCTTTTGTTCAGAAGATAATAATTACTGTACATATTTTTTTCATACCATTCAGCGGAACAATTGGGGCTGCACAGGTATTTTTCTTCATCTGTGTCTTTGTTTTGTTCATTTACATGTGTCTCGTCTTTTGGTTCCACGCAGAGCATTACATTGTCCTTCCCCGTTTTCTCTGATGCATGTTGTCGCATTTTTTGGCTGACCATTTTTTGTGCTGCATTTGATCGTATTTTTTGCTCCATCTTTTCCTTAACATTTTGCTTAACATTTTCTCGCCCCATTTGCTCGACCCCTTTCCTTGCTACATGCCTCATTTTAGAGGCCATTTTTTGTCTCAATTTGTGCCCACTTGTGTCTTCTACATAATGAGATCCCAATTTTTTGCCACTCTGCCCTTCAGGTTTCTCCAGATTATTAGAAATGTTTGACTTTAAGGGTTCCACTGCTGTGTGTTTATTAAACATATCTTGCTTTGATAAACAATTGTATTCATTTTTTATGTATAAATTTTCAATGTTAACCTTGCTATTATGTAACGCTGCTTCCTTTCGGTTGCAAAGTAATGATGTGTTAGTGTCGTTATCATTTTTGTTTTTCTGAATTTTTTCTACGTATGAATTTGAAAAGTCACTCAAAATTTTGAAAATTGAATTACCATCCATCTTGTCATAATGATATATGTGTCATTTTGAAATAGGGACACGTATATATATATACATGTAAATATGTATATTTATTTATTCACGAACGGATTAATTTTTTTGTTTTATTTGCATTTTAAGGAAAGAACTTCTGCATGAAAAATGACAGAAGATGAGATAGTGCTTTGACAAAAATGTTATGTCAATTTTGTATCCATAAATGGACTACCTATAAGACATAATTGGACAAGATGAGATTAGATGCTGTGAGGAAAAATGAACGAAAAAAAGAAAAAAGTAAACCTTACATCAAAACTAAAAAATGTGTGTGTAGGAATGTTATTAAAAAAAAAAAAAAAAAAAGTCTTAAAAGTTCTAAATTTTACACAAATATATATGTTATTCTAAATTACACATTCATTGCATTTATCCTATTTTTGTGTAGTTTTTCATAATTCAAAAAAGTAAAAAATTCCCCTTCACCGGACTCTCTATATTAATACCGATTTAACTGCAATGGCTAATTAAACGAGTGACCACAAATAAATTAAAAAAAAAAAATGTGTTGTGTAATCTATGTACATAGAAAGTCTGTTTTACATTCCATATGTAGGATTACTTTACTTTTTTCTTTGTTATAATGTGTACAATTCCTTTTCTATTCTCTTAAAATATATATATATATATATCTTTTTTATGCCACACTTCTAACATGCTTGCACACTATAAAACTCATTTATCACTCTTGGCATAATTTTTTTTATATTTTTTTTTTCCGCTTAAATGTTTTCCCTTTTGATACATATGGTGCGTATGCTTATGTACATATACGCAAATATTTGCACAAATATGTGCTAACTATAAACTTGTTTGGGTATTTATAAGTGAATAATCTTTGAAATGTATTGCAGGTGAAAGATTTAATTCCTAATGTGTTAACATTTTTGCAATTAAATTTTCTTTTTGCCGAACGAAACTGTTCTAATATAAATGCAAATTATTTTTTTTTTTTTTTTGGGAAAATGTAAAATGTGTAACAGTACAAAATTGAAAGTGATGTGTCTATATAATATTTTAATTTCCCACTTTTTTGCATTTTTAAAATAATTTTATTTAACACTATAAATGTTCCCTAATGCTTATTCATTGTATTGAAAATAAAAAGTATTACAAAAAATAAAACACAGTAATAAACATAATAAAAAAAAAAAAAAAATTCTTCTGTCTGCATAAAGAAGGGTAATAATAGAATAAAACACAAAGTGAAATGAAATGAACATGCGGCCGCACAGCAAGTGCAATATGAAAATATGTACATTTTTATTTATGCTTTGAAAACTGATTGTCGTGGCTATTCCTAGAGTCTATTTTACGTTACAGAATACGCTTTCATTCTTTTACTGAAGGTTTATATAAATGTATCAAGTGTAGATAATAGCATTTTTCTTAATTCAGGACAATGTTTCAACGCTATTATCGCAATTTTTTTTTTTTTTTTTTTTCTTTTTTTAAGGGTGGGAAAACATAAATAATTTTAAAAATCAATAACATATCTTCATAAATTCTTTTTTTTTTTTAATATTGTTATTCAAAAAAAAGCAGAAACTTCTTGACTCCAAACATTCATTTTAAAGGCGGAAAATACAAATAGGTATGTGACCATTTTTAGCAATTTTCTTTTTTTTCTTTGAAAACATTGGTTTCATGTTTTTCCATAAATTTATAATATAAAAGAACTTATCAATTGTTGGAGTGGTTATTTTTAACTCATATCCTTTTTTACCAGCGATTCAAATAAAAGAAACACGTTTTTTTTTTTTTTTTTTTTTAAGGATAAATCTCTAATTTTTTTCGTCTTTTTCTGAAAGTAGGATTAGTAAGCACATCCATATTTTACGCGAAATACAAGGATTTATTTTTCTTTTGCAAAATTTCTCATCCGTCTTTAATAGTTTGAGAGAACTAACATTAATTTTTACCCTTTTTTGTGGATAGTGTGCATCGTGTGCACAAGAAAGTGTTCATTAATTTTGTGTAACTGTAATGCCTACATAGGTACATACCTATGTAGCATTATTATGTATTTTTTTTAGGTACTTAAATTAAGTGAAATTTCCAAATCTCTATGCAAATGTATAAGTGTACTAATTTTATTAGTTATTAACAAAGGACGAAAAAAGTAAGGTAGTTAATTTGTATTCCAAAAAAAATGAGAAATAAAAAAAAAAAATAAAAAGAGAAGATGAAGGGGCTAATATTCCCTATTCCTTAATGAAAAAAAAATTTATGATTTTAACTTTACCATGCCCTAAATTTGTATATCTTTTGTTTTACAGAACAAATAACCAAAAACTCAACCGCATGACGGAAATTCTGTTAATAATTAAAATCGTTGCACTATCTACGTGTATCACACAACCTTGTAACCTCTGAAGTTAAGGAGTAAAAATGCATAATGATCATATAACCCTGGTAAAGTCTTAGCCTGCTTTTTATTATATTCATTTTTAAGGGTGCAACTTTTTGGCAAGTATATTTTTTTTTCCTTTTCTTTTGAAAAATTTAAAGATGTCCTATTTACATTATCTAAATATTTCTCAATTATACATATTGCATTTTTATTTCTTTTATTTATTCTTTCCACTTCTTTGTTTACATATATTCCACAGCTTATTATATTTTTTATATTTCTTACATTATTTAAATCAAACTCTGTCCTTTCTCTATCTGTCTTATCGAGAACTAATTCTCGTGAACCAGTAGATTTGTTCATATAAACATTGGAATTAACAACACCATTATCTGTTTTTCTGTTACCACCCAACGGGCCATTAAAATCGCCTACTTGACACTTTTTATTTGCATCATTACTTTTATCTCTTTTAGTATAGCCCTTATTGTCCTTAAATTGTTCATTCGACATGCTTACCCCGCTTATATTTTTATATTTCCATTCATTTTTATTGCATTCATGTTTTCTTATAACTTCTTTTATCTTTACCTTTTCGACATTTCCTAAGGCACCTTTAGCTTCCTTTTCAGTTTTATTTTTTAGACTACTTAAATAGTTACTACGTGACCTTCCTCCAATTCCATGAATCATTTCCTTTTCATTATTTTTTAAAGTGTTACTTTTTTCTTGCATAACTGTTTCCCAATTATACATTTTTTTTATGTTATTAATAATATCATTTTTATCTTTGTCCTTCAGACTTTTTTTACGACAAATATATTCATTCGATATTTCTCTATTTAATGTAAATGTATGCTTTTGCACATTTATGTCCACTTTTTTTAAATTTTGCTCCTTTTTCCGATATGTATAAGATTTTGTAACCATCTCATTATCCCTGGATTCATTAAAATAGCTCCGTTTTTCCTCTTTCTCATTAATTAACTTACTTTTGCTTTTATAGCGATTATCTGTTACAACATTGTGTGCTGATTTTACAAACTCTTCACTTAACTGAAAACGTATGTTTTCATTTTCTTCATAACTTACATTATTGCCCCCTTTGCACCTTGTTTTCTCCAACGTAACCTTTTTATCAAAGCTCACATTCATAATATTATTGCTGAAATTATTTTGTTCACATGTAGATTCTTTATTTTGTGTCTTCTCCTCTCTTATTGTCTTAACCTTTTGCATATCATGTTTGTCAGCATTGTGTCTATTATTTCTGAGAACATCTTTATTTTTAATTTGACCACCTGAGAAATTTTGTTGCTTCACTGTAGTATTTTTTCTTTGTAAGCTGTTTTCACTGAAAATCGAGCATAAACTTCTTTTTAGTTCATTTTGATGAATTGTGTTGTCTATTATTTCTTTTTCAAGACAAAATTTTAATTTATAATTGTTCTTTTTTATATTATTCAAGCTTATTAGTGCTGTTTTTATTTTCTGTTTTATTTCGCTCATTTCTCCATTTTGAATTATATTTTGATTAGAAAAACATTCACCTTTTTTTACATTTTCCTCTTTACATTTCTCATTATTAATCACAGTTTCATAAAAATTAACATTATTACTAAGGAAATGAAAACGAGGATCCCTATTTCTTTTAAATTCCTTTTTATTTTCATATTGATTATTCGTGCTCACTCTACGAAGTATACTCAATTTTATGTTTTTCAAATTTGATGAATTTTTATGTACATTTTCTAAATTGTTATTTTTAAACACTTCCATATTCTTCTTTGATCCTGTTATTTTTCCATTTCCAAGGTTGTTGCGTTTGCCAAATTTAAAACTATTTCTGCACCCATCCTCTATTAAATTGTTGACCGTTTCGCTTGTACTTTCCTCTCCGCACCTGTTTATAGACCCCATGATTGTGTTTCCCTTTGTCTTTTTGTGAAATTCCTACGGAAAAATAGAATTACCAATTGTAAAGTTAAAAATTTACATAAATCCTCACACATACATACAAACATATATATGTGCATTCATATACATACACATTCATTTATATGCACATTCATTTATATGCACATTCATTTATATGCACATTCATTTATATGCACATTCATTTATATTCACATTTTTAGTAAGAACAAAAGCAGATTCGTTCTTTATTTTTACGAATGTATTTTTATTTTAAATAATCTTCTACTTCACTCAAAACTAGTTTTTTACAACAGGAGTAAAGGTGAACATTTACCATTATGTCCGTAGATGTGTGTAAATAATTCGATTTTTCCATTACAGAATTAGCGCCATTTTTATCAGAAAGCTCTTTTGTCCTTAGTGGTTTCTCAAAATCCGATAGTTCTTCATTAACATTAGAACTACTATTATCACTGTTAATGTTTTTTTTTCTACCTTTTTTAAGTTTTATATATAACTTTTTATCTGCAATGTGCACTTCATCATTCAAACTACTTTTAACTTGGTTCCTATTGTCACAACATCTTTCAGAAATTTGTCTCCTTAAGTACATACGCATTCTTTTACTTCTTATAGAACTGACCTTTTTTTTCGTAATAATTGATTTATAATAAATTCGCTTTTTTAAGCTAACCCGTAAGTTTTTAGTGGGATTACCCTTTTCGATAATGCATTTTTTATAACAGTGAAGATAAGCAATTATTTTGTCGTTCATTGGCTCAAATTTACCTATTTCTATATAATTCTTGGAATTATTATTGTTTAACTGAGAAATATATTTATAGATGAGCCTTTTAAAAAAATTGTTTCCTATAAATTTATTTTTCTGGATCCTTTTGGACAGTATTTTACGGAACTCATTTTTATGCACTCCTCTTCTAATATCCCCATCGAGCACAGAATAGTTATTAAATATTTCCATGTTCTTAGAGTCATAATCGTCAGTATGCCCATTTTTTAAAAATGAAGAAACTTCTTCAGTTTTCCCATGAGCAGTTTTAATCCTATATAGGTCTTTATTTAACCCTGATTTTTCAACACGTCTAAAGTTTGTTATGCTATTTAAATGCCTCTTTAAATTATTAATGTGCTTTAACTTCTTTTGAACTGAAGATGTACATTCCAAATTCCATTGTCTACTCAACTTTAAGTTTTCAGAGAAAAAATCTTTATCTTTTAAAAAATTGAATACTTCATTTTCTTCGTGAGAATCTGTGGCATCAGAGGTCTTTACTTTATTAATTAGGTCAATTTTAATGTTCTTAAAGTTGTCGAAATTTAACGCATTTTTCAATAGGCAATACATAGTGAGATTAAGAGAGTGCTACATTTACACAAATTGCAAAATTTTATTGATTCGTGAAACTTTGTTGGTATTCAGAAATGCTGCGCCTCAGTTTTTTTTTATTTGAATATTCATATTTTTTCAAAATGTTAAAGCGTTAATAGAAAATATACTTACCATTTTATTAATATTCTCCCCTTTTTTAATTTTTGTCCTTTAAACCGAAGTGTTAGTACATTTTACCATTTTTTTTTTTTTTTACAGTCTTAATCCATTTTTAAAAATAATTGTTCAAATGCCATATGCCATAGTTTTAATTTACCAAAAAGAAAAAAGAAAAAAGAAAAATGAACAATAAAAAACTAAAAAAAATTTCAAATTATTTTCTCACAATGTAATAATTTTTACACACTTTTTTTTTTTTATTGTTAAATTTTTTTTTGAAATATTTAAAATATTTTTAGTAAAAAAATATTTTTTGTTAACGTTTAAGCCTAATTTTTTTTTTTTTTTTTAATTTCAAAAACATTTAGAATGGTGCACTTATGTTTTTCATTTTGTTGCTTATGCTACAGATTAAATCTACTCACTTAGCTAAGTGTACCCAAGTAAAGAAAAAAAAAGTTGCACCTGTAATATAAAAACGTATGTTTAAAATTAAAACAAGTTAATTTCACATGTACATAAGAAATGTTAATGCGAGTATAAATTGTTACATGGGAGAAATTAAAAGAAGCAATAAAACAAACGTGTTTTACTGTCTTCTTTAGTTATTAATATTCCACAGCATGAGAAACGGAAAGATAAAAAGAAAAACATCATTCTCTTCTTTTTTCTTATTTTATATATTTAATGATATGTCAATTACTAAAAACTTCACATTCAATTGTATGACACCACTAAATGAAGGGAGCATTTTTCTGCAAAATCGTAATAAAGAAAAGATTATATTGTGCCACGCCATTCATTTAATGTGCATTCGTTTTTAGCTTAACTACGTTATTCTTGTTCTTTAGAAAGAATTGTTGTAAAATTATTTTTGTAATGCAAAAGAATGGAGCAAAACATGTGCAAGATATATATTCGCATATGGTAACCAATTAAAATTATCCTTTAGACTTGTATGATAAAATACTTTTTCCCTAAAACTCCATTTAAATGAACTTGGTTCTATGTTTGTCTGCTTACACCTTAGAATGACAATTAAAAATGCACCTTACGTAGTGTAAGGTAGTATATACGAATAATAAAACGGATGTGTAAAATGGGTATATGAAAACAAAAATAAAAGCGTAGTTCTCTTTAACATTGGTGTACAATTATTCTATTGATCTCTTTCAAACACTCAGTTAAACCATTCAAAAAACTTTAAACATGGAACAGTATTGTAATTGCACTTTAATGTGTATAATTTTTTTCTTTCTTTCTTTGAAGATGCTTAATTCATTATGCTTTTACTTTGTCCTTTTGGATGTTTTCATTTCAGTAAAAAAAATTATAATGTTGTAGAGTTCACATTCAGCTATGTATTCACATAACTGTTATGAAACAAAGGCATTATACATAATAGATAATGAAAATTTAAAAGACTCCGCAAAGGAGGCATATAAAACATGTTCAGAATAATTTTAAAAAGTTTATTAGAGACTCAGAAAATTAAAAAGAATATTCTTTCATAAGAATAAGAAATGTTTTAAGAAAAAATTTTCACGCTTTAACGAAAGAAATAAGTGGTTGTGCAAGTTTATAGAAATTCTCATTAGCTTTCATAATTAGGCACATATATTTTCCTTTTTAGTATTTGCAATTTGCTTTATTACACTTTAAAAGTAAGATTATTGCTTCATAGGCGTCTTATGGTGTTATTAACCTTAAAACAGTTATAATTTATTTGTTTCATTTGTTTAACTTTTATTCTTCTTAAGAGGCAACAATTGCTCTTTTGACGACATATGTTGCTTAAACATATTAAGATTCAAAAACACCTATGTTATATTTTTCCCTCTGCCTTTTGGTAAATGAGGCCCTTAGCCTAATAAATAATGAGCGAATAAATTTATAAGTGAACAGCGTAAAAAGGAAAGTTTTATTAAGAATGTATGATTCCTACCGAAAGTGCAATATAGGCATAGTAAACATATATACTTTTTGCACTTTATGCCATAACACATGATGAGTTTTACGAATTGTTTATAGACACGTAGAAATTTCCATCTAACGTGTCACAATGCTAACATTCGAATTATGCAAAATACACACGTTATATTTTTTTTAATAAATGTTTTAAGAAAGAGGGGTATTGAACAAACTAAATAGGTTATACCATAAAAATTATATTTATAGAAGAAGGATTTTTAACAGAGAACCTTAAAAAAAATGCAAGAAAAATACATCCATGCTATCTAAACCTCAAGGTATTTGAATGTGTTATCTTTTCATTATTCAGTTAGTAAAACTGTGAGTTTCCTTAAATGGGTTATAAAACTCTCTTTTCATTTTAAAATAAATTTTTAGGCAGCTAGTGTAAATAAAATTGTCTAAGTTTGAATTAGAGTATTTTATTTTATCCTTGAAGCATGCTGAAGAGAAGATAAATATTTTACATTGTTTCCTTAATTTCATATCCTCTTCCTTATATGGGGTCCCTTACCATGTTTGAAAGAATACAAAATAAATGTGTAGACAGAGTCATTAGAAAGAAGTAAAAAAATTATATTCGTGAAATAGCATCGCGTCATAACAACATCTTTTTTTTTTATAGTATACGCACCTTTATATATATTCCTCATTTAAATTTCTTATTTATTCAAAATGTTGTAAAAAATATAACAATTTTTGTACACATGATAATATTCTCGATTGCTATTTTACCAAATGCATATTGTTCTAAAAGAGGAAAAACTTACCAGGTGTCTATTTTCACTTTCATCTAGTAGAAAAACGGAAGCATATAATCAGTGAACTTCTCCGCATATATGCGATTGTATCACTGCACCTATAGATAGATTTTCTCTGTTTTACACCTTCACGCAAGAGAGTTTAAATGTTAAAGGTTTTTAGAAAAACGAAGAAACTGTTCTTTAAAAAGGGCTTATTGCCATATTGTTCGACGACGTAAAAAGAAACTTTATATTTTTAGAATTTCATCTAGTTTCATTGTTTACTGATATAGATGAAACATTGCAGCAACGTAACAAATATGATGACACATTCACGTAAATGAATTTTAAACTTTGGGTGTAAATTATTTTAGTGCTACTAAGTGTCACTAAAACACTTTTTTATGTGAATAACAATATGGGGTGCACATTAAATGCTCTTATGGTTGTAATAATAATTATTTCATAATTTTTTTATAATAGTTTATATACACTGAAACATAAGAAATTACATGATCTTTAAGTGGGGACTGAAGTTGGTACAAGTGTGAATACCCTATAAAATTATGTTTCAAAATGTTGTGAGAAAAGATTAAAAAGGCTATACACAAAAAGAAGACAGGGAAATGGCACTTAAGAAAAAACAAAATTTTCTTATGATTTCTATGCGTATATCTCATTTTTATTCGAAAAAGCGTTACACAAGTTGAGCATTTTTCGTTTTATTTTCGAATATTTGTTAAGGGTTCGATAAAATTAAATGTTCACACTCTTTAAGAAATGGACGCTCACTTTTTTTGTGAATACATCTGAAGGACTACTTAGTAATACATGCTAAAAAAATTGTGTTCTATCTTGCACTTTTGCCCCCCCATCTCAATGCTTTTTTATTCCTCTTTTTTTGTTTACTCGATTAAAAAAGGCTATATATAAGAATATGTGTGTTTAAAAAAAACATTACAAACAAGATTAAACAAATAGCAATGGTAAATACATAAACAGTCATGTCATCCTTACTCAAATCAAAGCAAAGAATGCGTTACTACATGCTCTTGTTTATTAAACCTCTTTTGAATTAATACTACAACAATTCTAAACTCATTATATTCAGTTAATACGACGGACTTGTGAAAAAGGAATGACATTTATTATGGCATTGCAAAATTTCAGACAGGGATATAAAGACTTATTAACTACTCTTCGCCTTACATTTCATGCCTTAAATATTGTTTAACGAAAAGGGACCTTAAGCTTAATCCTATAGCCTAATTTAAAATAATTTTTTTGTACAAATTCCCATTTTTAATTAAATGGCATTATATGTATATCTGTGTAAATATGTGTGTACATTTCATGTGTAATAACCACGGAGTTCTTAACATAGAATATTGTGAGTTAAACTGTCAAAAAAGTACATAAATTGTTAAAGAACCTAAAAAAAACGATTTATGTTCAAAGAAGGGGTACTAAGTGTATAATTTTGTGAATTATGTACATTTCCTCTTTTTCTAAAGAAGTATATATGTAAACAATGACGTTATAATTATAACATGTCATTAAAATCCAATTAATTGAAATGGCTAATCCTTTTGAATAAATTTTCATAAATGATAAGTAGAACTACATACTAATTTACTTGAAATTTTAAAGTTTTTAAGTAGGGTTATTTATTACTTTATGTATTTAAATATATATTAATCTAAGATAAATTTAACACAGTTTCATCCCATAAATGAAGTTACAATTAAAAGTGATTTACTTTTAATAAATATATTTTCTACTATAGTAGTAATATCCGATTTAAGCAATGTATATCTCTTAAATAAAAATAAAAAATAATATAGAAATAATAAAATTAATTAGAATAAATAAAAAGGTTAATTGTAAAATTAATTAATAATATATATATAATTATTTATGCTTTGAATTAAATAAAATATAATAATATATATATAATGAATTACATAATTTAATATTATATGCATAGTAAATTAAATAAAAATATAATTATTTTAAATAAATAAAAAAAATAAATAAATTAATTAAATATAAAGAAAATAAAATTAATAATTTATATTAATGAAAAAAAATTAGATTATTAATAAGTAATAAATATAATTAATTAAAAAATTAAAATGAAAAAATAACAATACATTTAATTAAAATATAATAAGGATTAAATGTTAATATAATAATAAAAATTAATTAAATATTAAATAAATTAAAATAGTAATATAAATAGCTATAATATAATGTTAATTAATAACTAAATAATTTTAAAATGTCAATTAATTATTAATATAATAAATAGTATTCATTTTTATAAAAATAAATTACAAATAAATTAAATACAAAATAATAATTTTAAATAAATAAAGTATATAATTAATAATATTATATAAATTAAATACATTTATTAATTCCAATATATTATATTTAATTAAATATAAATTTTTAAAAAAGTGTAATAGTAAATTATTATATCATAATTAATTAAAATTATAATACTACATTAAATGTTTATTAAAGTGAATAAAATAACAAATTTAATATAATAATCGAGAATAATTAATATATAAATTGAAAATAATAAAATTAATTAGCAAATAAAATAAGTTTAAAGTACATTATATAACAATAAAAAATAAATTTTAAATTAATTAAAAAAATATATATTAAAAATAGATTTAATTTTAATAATAAAATGTATAAAAAATAAGATTAAAAAAAAATATTAGTTTATTTAAAATAATAAAATTGAGAAAATAAATTAAATTAATTATTCCATTTATATATAACTTTAATTGTATAAATATTATTTAACTAATAAAAAAAAATAAATAAATGTTATAAATAAAAATAATATATATATATATATTTTAATTTATATATGTTTAAATATTTATTTTATTCATATATTAATATAACTATATTAATAATATTAAATTAAAACAAAAATATTAATTTTATGTATTATTTAATTTAATATTTATTCAAATTTAAATATTTAAATATAATTATTCACATATTTTATCAATAAAAAATTATTATATATTTTTTTTATATTGAAAATTAATATATATAATTATTTAATATATATAATATATATTAAAATATAATTAATAAAAATAAATTAATTATATTTAAGTATGGTAATTAATTGAAATTAATTTAATAAATAATAATATTATATAATAAATATATTTTTATATTTAATTAATTAAAAATAAGAAATTAATTATATAAATATAAATGTTTTAACTTGTGTTATTTCATTTTTTATAAAATATTAATTATTTAATTAAATTAATATTATATATTTAATTATTATATATATAATTTAATTAATTTATTTATTTTAATTAAAAAAAAAAATCATATTTTTATGTTTTATTTAATCCATTATTAATTTATATATATATATATATTACATTCAATTAATTAATTCCTTTTTATTTATTATTTTATTATTATTTTATTATTTTATTTTTTTTTTTTTTTACATTATATTAAACAAGCCTTTTTATTTTATTTTAATATTTATATAATTAAAATATATTTTATTAATATAATTACTTTAAATAACTAATTTATTATTTTACGATTTATTTATAATAATTATTTTTATTATTGCTATACTATAAGAAAAATATTTTTATTATACTAAATGTATTCATGTTGTCTCATAAATATTTACATTTTGTGTAATTTTACAATTAACCTTTTTTTTTTATTTTAAAACCAAATATGCTTTCATTAATTATCTTTTTTATGTTTTAAAAATAGTAATACAAAGGAATTGATATTTTTTGTTGTATTTTTATTTACACACTATAATTAAAATATCTTTTAAATTAAAAACTTTAGTAAATAATTAATTTTAACTGCTTAATTTTATTTATTATTTTTATAGATTAAATTACATGCCCCCAGATATTTGTCAATAAAACACATTTTAATACAGAACTTTAGTAGGCATTAATATATAACACAATGGTTATATATTTCCATTGCCTCAAAATTTTTATATATAAATGGTGTTTTGTTATAAAAAAATCTTTTATGTTAATGTTATATTAAGTATTTTTAAGAAACATGTAAGGTTTTATTATAAATATTCTTTTTTTTCTTTGTCTAATAGTTCATTTTTAAACCCACTTAATGTATACATTGAACACGGTTACCATCACATATAAATGTATAAACTAAGCTTTTTTTATCTTTTATTTGGTACCATTTATAAAAGTTTAATTATTCTTAAAATCGTTCCCCAGAGAGAAATGCCTAAAAGACAGTGATAGCATATAACACTATTATAAGAATGTCCCATTATTTCAATTACACTACTTGCTAAATATACCAAGAAAAAGCAAAACATAGTTATCCTTTATGCTTTTGCGTTCTATGAATGCTTTCACATGTATAATTGCGTATTTTATACCAGAATTCGAAAAAAATTAAACTAAGGCTGGTTCAACACTTGTTTATAATTAGCCTTTTGTTCACGTTATGAGTGTGCTATGCATTTGTAATTACAATGTTGTCACTTTTGTAGACGCCTTTGTCTTAGAAATTTGTAATGTAAATATACAAATGAATAATTGATTTAAATGTTATTAAATTTTTTTCAAACCTTATAAATTTATGCGCAAATGAAGAATGGTGAAATTTAAAATGAATGTTCGTTTGATGTTTTACATAGGAATTTTCTTTAGACGTTTATATTTGACAATTTGAGGAATATCATATAATTCATTAAAGTAAAAATATAGTTTGAATTCAGTATGAAATATACGCCCTTTTTACTTGAAAATCTGTATACACTCATAGTAACAACTTGTAAAATATTTAACGATTGCCACATTAATAATAGATGTGACAGAATTACATAAAAAAGTGTAAAAAAGGATAAAGAAATTAAATTCATAGCCCTTATTTTGCGTAAACAACTTTTCGTTTATACAAAAGCCATGTGTAATTTTGCCCCTTATTTTTCATCCTACTTTCGAAATTAACACTTCCTGTCCATACACTAAAAATTGCATAAGCCACATTTTAGGAAATATAAAAATCAAAGAAAAATTTGTACATTTTTTCTTTTTCCAATTTATTTATAAATATTTATCCCTTTTTAGGTATTAATTCTCCCTATATTGCTACATGACCTATAAGTATTAATTTTATTTTTTATGCAAACGTTTCTCTTTAAATATAAATAAGACAAAGACAATAAAATTTAGTATCTTCCCGTTTATCTATAGTTCTGGTAATTCTGTTAAAAAAAAGGGATTAAAACTATTACAATTGCTTTCTAATGATATTTACACATTTTATAAGATGATACACATAGCTTGATATGTATTGCACAGTTAATGTATAGAACTTTACAATGTTTATTAATGTCGTTTTTATAAATTAAAGACTATTGTTTAATGAAAATTCAATCCTTGCTTCAAAGTAAGCCATAATTTTTATTCATTTACATTACATTTGAAACTTTAAAGTAAATATTTGACAAAAAGGCATTGTGATGCATACGACTTTTATGATACACAAAATTTAAAGCTTTAAGAGACCCCATACAAATTGCAAAATTTCAAGTAAAAATGATAAAAAATTGTATGAATATATAAATCTTGCAAAAGAAATTTAAGAAAAATGCATTTTTTTTATATATTAAATAAATATAATATTTCATATACATTTACCTAAGTAGATTTTTATTTTTCTATTTTTCATGGGAAACCACCCTTGTATGCAATTTGAAAAAAATTTTTCACTGACTAGAAAGTCGCACATTCCTCAAAATTGAACAATGAATAAAACATCTCAATTACGAATAGATTTACATAAACCGTGTTTAAATTTAAACGTTTTCACCACCTTTGTTACAGTTTAAATAATGGAAAATATTGCAAATCATGCAAATTTGCTGCTTCAATGCAATAACCTAATAGCGCTACCACAAAAACAAGTGCTATAAAACATTTGCGTGATAGTTCGTACAAAATATATTTTTAAGATTATTAAGTCATACAATAATATATGCAGGAATGTCATATAAAACGTTCATTGATCTACTTTATCTTTGAATAAACAAAATTGAGACAGGAATGCACTTATGCGGGTTTCATTTACATTGATGTAAATTGTATCTTGTTAACAACAAAAAAAAAATGTATAACATTGTAAAAACTAAAAAAAAAAAAAGAAAATTAAAGAAGCCTCATAGATTACCTTCAATATTATGGATTTTAATTAACCTTTTTTTTTTTTTTTCCTTGCTGAACCAATGCTAATTTTGGTGCATATATTTACCTTTTGTGGATTACATTTTGCATTCATTATTGCAACACATTTTGTGGAAGCATAATTCTTAATTATGGCTTTGGTTTTTTGTAAATTCAATAAAAATTTTTTGAAAAAGAAAGTTAAAATATCTCGATATATGATCCATGGTTAATGAGAACATAATGCCTAATTTTAATTTTTCTTTTTTTTTATTGAATTTGCATAAATTAAATAGACCCTTATATACAGAAGGCTTCTTTGTGTTTCATTCAAAAATATTATAATAGAGGTAAAAGTGAGTAGGTAAAAGGAATTAAAAATTAAAATGTATTCTCTCTTTATTCATTTTTTGGATAACAGCTCATTCTTTTAAGGCCCACTTGCATATGTGTATGAGGCACATATAATTGTTTTCTCTTTATTGCAACTAAATATGTTTAGTAACGTGTATTATTTTTTTGTAAAAAATGAAAAAGAAAGTTTGCAGAAATAATTACATATTTCAATGTTGCGCTTTTTCTTTAAGTTTTTTTTTTTAAATGTGAAACTCTTACATATGCAATAAAGCACAAAGAGCACAGAAGCTATATTTGGAGACACAATGAATTCAAATTTTAATGTACACAAATAATGATGTCAAAAGGTAGGCATGAAAATGTAATACGGTGGGCTGTCTGATTCCAAGGCATTCGTCAATGATGTAAAATACTTTGGAAAAGAAGGTTTTTTCAGAATTCTTCTATTTATTAACAAAAAAAAAATGTCGTAACATATGACAATATCTATAAAGTAATTATTATACTGTTTTAATGAGAATATAAAATGTAGGTCTTCAATTAATAAAAAATGTTATTATTCATTATAACTTTTTTATTTATTTACAAGGTTTATTAAAAAGCCCTTATACACATTTACATGAGAAATTTAATAAAACGTAATATAAAAAATTATATTCTTTAAACTCTTTAATTTATGTTTTACAGGAAATGTTTAAAAATGTTAACATGCAAACTGAAGACTGACTTTTTTAGCCATTTCATAACAAAATTAAGTCGTTTTCGATTTTCATAAAATATGCATGCACTTTTTAATAATAAAAAAAAAATGTCATCTGCAAGTGGCAAATAATGCTTATTTTTTAAAGAGGAGAAAAAAAAGCACTTCAGTTCGAATTCGAGCAAAAATAGCAAAAGGTTTTTAAAACATTCTTAATACATCGTGTTGTGTATACTTTAAACACACATTTTTGTATTTTATGTTGTTAAATAGATGAATGGGCAAAAATTGCCTCTTTTTGAAGGTATAGTAGGCTTAAATCACTGTTTAAAAGCATGTAAAGTTATTTTAATGGAACCACTTACATAGAAATGATTGCACTACATTTGTAAAATGCCATGTGAAATAATAACAACACATCGATAAGGCAGACATTCTTTCGTGCTCTCGTGTACTGAGAAAAAACTTTCATAATAATGCAACACATAAAATATGTAGAAATTGTGAATGCTTTTTATGCGTGAAAAAACAGCGGTTTCATTGATCTCACTATTGTTCATTATGTGATTATAATTTGTTGCATGCGAAAATTTGTGCCCCAAGAATCAGGTGTGTTCCAAACAAATGAATGAAGAAAATGACAGCAAAATTGTAGCTTCTACAATTTTTATTTGCATGAGTTGTAACATAAAATGTGGAATTCAGTGTATATTTTAATATCTGAGTAAAACAATTAAAAATTAGCCAAAAATAAAAATATAAAAAAATTCAGTTCTCCACAACCAAACATATCACTTTTAACGTTTTAAGAAATGTGCTGAAATGCGTTTATGCTTTTTGAATATAGATTTTAACAACTTAAAAAAAAAAATTTTACAAAAATATTCCCAAATAAAAAAATAATAGAAAACAAGCGTTAAATGTAAAAGTTGTTTCTGCATACATATGAATAAGCACGTATATTACAAGGCAGCATGCAAAGGAATTCAGAACAAAACACCCGTACATTATTTATGCAGCTTTTTTTTTTTTTAATTTTTTGAGAATGAAATTTGTTTTAAAATATTTTTAAGGACAGAAAAAAAAAAAAAATTATGTTCATAAATTGTACATTTGTGGAAAAATAAATATTTTACATTAAAAAAGGTGAAAAAATGTAAATGTACAGCCCGAGTATATTGTATTAACAACTCGTTATATATAACCCCATACAATTTGCATGTAAAGTGGAATGAACAACATTTTGATTTTTTATATACCTGAAAATTTTAGTTTTGTTGAAATTTATTTATATCATAATTTTTTTACCCATAAATAAAATTTTACACAAATTTTTTATATGCACAGAATTCTCACAGACCCCCAACTGAATATACATAAGCTTGGAAAAGTCTATATAAAAAAAATATAAACACTTATAAAATAATATTGTTTTTTCCTTCTCAAATGAGAACAACAACAAAAAAAAAAAAATATACATTTAAAAAACACATAAAAAATACTTAAAAAAAAAAAAAAATAATAAACTTTTAAAAAAATCGCAAAAGAAGGTAGTTTTTTTAAAATGTTCAATAACTTAGAAAAGAATACAAAAGAAAATGTAGAAGCACCCATTGACTCCAAATCTGGATCTCAGGAAGAAAATTCTGAAGAAAAAAATGGCAATACGTGTCTAACAAACAGAGAAAAAATATTTTATGATATTTCCGAAGAGACCGAATACTTATCGGTGCAAACAAATGATGAAAAAATAGAATTAAACAATTTTTATGATTTAACCGAAGTAAAAGGGAAAAAAGATGAAGTTATATGCATATGCTCAAACTCGACAAATGATGCTAAAAATGAAAGTTCAGGTTCTTTAGAAGAAAGTGGAAAAGAGGAAACAGAAATTTTAAATGCCAAAGATGATCAAAATTTTCCCACAGAAGTAGGAACAAAGCATGGTTGCAACACTAACAATTGCAGCAACATGTGTTATGCGAATGGTAAAAATGGCAATGAGAGTGACAATTCTAATGGAAACTGTAATGAGAGTGACAAGGTTAATGGAAACTGTAATGAGAGTGACAAGACTAATGGAAACTGTAATGAGAGTGACAAGACTAATGGAAGCTGTAATGAGAGTGACAAGACTAATGGTAACTATAATGACAGCAACAATGATAATGAGAACTTTAATGAGAATCATAAATTTAAGGGAATTTCTAATGAGAATAACAATGCAAATGGCAACAGTACAGATGAGAACAATAAAGACATAAATTATAGAGAAGAGGAGAAAAATGTATACGTTTTATGCAATATATGCGATGATGTTATGGAAAAATCCATTTTACAGGATCATTTATATGCACATACAATAGAGTGTACAGAACAAATCGAACCAAGCTATAGGTATGAAAGGCAAAAGAATTTAAACCCTGACGCATTCGA
Organism: Plasmodium gonderi; assembly: GCF_002157705.1. Classification (NCBI taxonomy): domain Eukaryota; phylum Apicomplexa; class Aconoidasida; order Haemosporida; family Plasmodiidae; genus Plasmodium; species Plasmodium gonderi. The sequence continues at coordinate 1,239,189 of NW_021628933.1, forward strand.
AACAAGGGATAAGGATTTTTGTATTAATATTAGCTCAAGCAGAAACAAACAAAATAAATATGCACAAAAACGTTCATTCAATAATGCACATTGTGCTTTTAGTAATTCTGAAATAATATTAAGTGATAATAGTAGCAATAATGCTGAGGAAGATAGCATTTTCGATATGCTTTATAATTACAATACTAACCTTTATCATTTCAGAAACAACCCAGTAGTTATCAACAAAAGAAATAATAATAGTGGAAATTGCATGTCTGGAAACAACAACAAGCTGGTGAATGATGGAAAAAATAATAATTCCATAAATGATTTATGTGAAGATAGAAGTTCACAAAATATAATTGAAATTGTGAATCATTGGGAAAACGAAGTAGAAGATATTTTACCATTTAATAATAATATTGAAAATGTAGATAGGAACATAACAAAAAATGAAAGAAGAAATTTTTTCGATAATTTAGAAACTAATGCAACAATTTTTGAAAATTATTTATATGCTATGAGAGAATCTCTTTCTTCCATATTTTACAACCCTGATGCAGCATCATCAATTAAAAATAGCACCATGTGTAATAACATAGACAATCATAAAAATGAGGAACATTCTAATAGTATTATTGCCAATATATATTGCATTATAAACACAATACAAACTAATATAAAAAGGGTTACGGAAAAATTGAAGAACTCTGTTAATAGTATAAATACAGAGATAATCGATTTTTTAAATAAAAATTTGAATTCTGTAATCACAGATATAAATAATTTAAAAGGAACATATAAAAATGGAAAAAAGCATGATACTATCGACACTGAATTAAATAAAAAATTAAAGAAAATATATAAAATGTTAGATAATATGAATAAAAAAATTAACACTGAATTAGAAAATATCATGGACATTTTAGGGAGTAATAATAATCACACAGATGATAGGGAAAGCATTGTTAACAGTATTAGCAGGGATGTTCTTGATAGTACCACTGTTACGATTGTTAATAGCACGAACAGTACCACCATCACTGAGGGGAGAAGCAGGGAAAACATTATGCACATGAACAACAGCAATAATCATAATGAGAATGTTAATAATAATAGCAGAAGAAATAATTTTGAAAATAGAAGCAGTAATTATAGGGATAAAAACTCGAATGGGACAAACGCCAATTGTGCAAGACAAAATAATTTTTATAATTCAAATAGATCATTAAACAATATAAATGGAACCCCAAAACATGAATATAATAACAGAAATCGTGGTGGAACTTTTCACCATCATAACACATTTTCAAATGAAAGATTTTTTACAGGGATATCTGGAGATTCATTACCACACGCTCATTTTTCTTATTCACCTGTAAATCCACATAATCCCTTATTTCGTACAGAAGCAGAAAATGTTAATGATATAAATTATTTATATTCCACTCTGGTAGATAGATATCCATGTATTTGTGAAAATTCATCGTTTTCCCATTTTGATAATAACTCTAATAATATTTGGCCCCTAAGAAGAGTAACAAACAATAATGCATACAGAGCTATGAATGATTCACCCAATTCTAGATTAAAAAAAGAATCAAGCAACATAAATATGAATGTTAATATTTTTACATATCATAACAGGAATAATAATGACAATAATAACACCTTTCCCATAAATAATGCAAGTAACACAAGTAATCATATAAATAGGAATATCAGGTATAATTTAATTAATAATGGTGTAGAGACATATACTTCTGATTCAACTGTTGGCAATCCATTTCTATTTGTAGGAAATAGACATAATAGAAATGCTAGAAATGATATTAGGACTAATCATATTATTAACACAGTTTCGAGCAATTACAGTTTTATGACGACTAATAGGAATGGCATAAGCAATGGAACAGCTAGGACAAATAATAATAGAAGTATAAATTTAGGCTCATCTATAATCCATAACGAGAACAACGACATAGGAACCACATCTATTATTAACATAAATAATCTCAATTGTGTTACAACTAATAGCAATTATAATAATAACAGGCCTGCTTCTATGGCTGCTGTAATTACTACAAGAGCCTTTCCAATAACTTCTAGAACAGGTGAAGACAGAACAACGGATGCAATTGCAGCTGGTCCCCCATGCAGAAGTGTTGCACCCTTTGCTGATCAACATACCAGTAGAAGCTCATCTAGGAGTAGCACAACAGTTGCAAACAGGAACAGTTGTAGAAATTCATCTTCTGGATATGGCATTTACATTGCTGGGAGAGGCAATAATAATGGATCTGGCAGAAATGGTCTCAGTAGAGGAAGTAACAACAACAGCGGAAGCAGTAATAATAGCAATAATAACAACTCCCCGATCTCTTGCTTCGTCAATGCAAGCTCAGTTGACTATAACATTATCAATAACAACACGCGAAGAATATCAGAGAATTTGAGTGGCACAAATTTAAGAAGAGAACAAACACTGACTCGAAGTAATGAAAGACATAATAGGGTTATAAATAGAAACATAAGAGAAATGAACAACAATACGCCAAATAATGTCAGAGAACATTATGGAAATAGAAAATTAGGTGCCAGAGCAAAGTTAAAAGAAAATAATGATTATTTAATAGTTCAATTTGATATAAAAAAAAACGAGAATAATAATTTAAAAATATGCTCTATTTGTTATGAAAATTATCAACATAACGAATCTCTTATATTTTTACCATGTACTCACAATTTTCATAAAACTTGTATAATTGAATGGATAAATAAAAAGTCAACGTGTCCTATTTGTAAAATTAACATTAAAAATTTTTAAAAGAATTAATAGTCACTCCGATTGAAGTGGCTTTTTTCAATATATTAATTCCTTTTTTTAATTGTCATTTAAAATTTTTTTTACTTTCTCTTTTCTCTTTAATCCGTTATGCATGTGTATATACACATGTGTACATATATATATATATATATATATATGACTCCTACTCCCTGTAAGTCAGTATATTCCGTTTTCTCTTCTATTTTTCTTTTGCGCTTGTTTGTATAGCATATATTATTATCCAGTATTCACAGATTCAAAAATATGTTTTAAATTTTATTAAGTTTTAAAATATATATATATATATTTTAATTTGTTTTTCATTACATTTTATGTGTAATATGCTCACATGAAGTTACAAACAAAATGAAAAACGAAAATTTGTAAATAAACAATTCTGTATTAATAAAAAAAACAATGTGAAAGATTTTCCTACAGATACATACATGTGTTTACAGCACACGTGTAATTATATGTACGTGCCCGTTATATCTGATATACCAAAAAAAAAAAAAAAAAAAAAAATTTACGTTGATTTGTATTTGTATAAAATATACCTATATCAAATAATTTCGTTTTCTCCCTTTTTGAAATTGAGAATTTCCTACATTGGAGAAATGTCGTCGCTGTACATTGGCAAAATATATATTGTTATGGTACCGCATAAAATTTTAGCTACACGTGTATCGGCAAAAACAAACTCCCTTTTATGTATATGAGTGTGTACGTTCATATACATTTACTCATTTTAATGGTTTCAATGCGTGCGAACTTTCATTTCGTAATTTCCTAATTTTGTAGCTTCATCATTTTGTAGTTTCCTAATTTTTTGCAGCTTGCTAATTTTGCAATTTCTCACTTTTTGGTTCCACTGCTTAGAACTATTTTTCTGCCCTTCGATCCCTATTCCCCCAAAGCTTCAGTCTCTGAACTGGTATCCTTTGAGGAGCAGTTCTGACGAAACGGAAAAAAGATGGTTATCAAGAGCTATGACTATATTGTAAAGCATGGAATTTCTATTAAATTAAGTGAAATATTGTTATAGGGGATCCTTGTTCGATGTTTGTTTTCTTTTGTTATACATATCTCTCCCATAACATTTTTTGGGGCTACTAAGTGGATATTCATTTTTTTCGATTTTTCTTTTTTTCCTTTTTCTCTTTATCTCTCTTATATTTTATAAGTTTCTTGATATGGTCATACTTCTTTTTCTTTTCTTTTTTCTTTTTTCTATCTCTGTATTTTAATTTGTCCCTATCCTTGTCCCTCTCTCGATGTGATTCATTTTCTGACGAATCACTCTTTTTCGAATGATCAGTTTTTTTCTGTGAGATATTATCATAAAAATAGTCATATTTTTTCTCCCCTTTTAATTCGTTATATTCATTTTTGTTAAGAAAAATACTACTTTGTCTCTTCATGAGCCACTCATTCTGACTTATTTTGATTTTATCAAAGTCTGAAACAATTTTTGCATTATTTGTTTTGTCATAGATACAATTTTCGCCATTAAAATTTTTATCATTGTAAATATAGTGTCCTTTTTTTATTAAAAATTCTTCATGCATTTTATTTCTTTCATTTATTTCTTTTTCTTCTTCGGCAAATAGATTAATGTGTTCACAATAATGGGTTCTGTCTTCCTCTTTATTGTTTTGGTATATGTACTTCCGGCGAGTGTCCTTTTCAAATGTATCGTTCTTGTGGGAACTGTTTCGATATGCACTACTTTGATGAGCATTCTCTTTTAGTTGGTTGATAGCTTTTTCAAATGTCTGTTCATTTTTTTTTTTTACCTTTTTTTCTTCTTCTTTTATAAGTTTGTTTTCATCATAATTAACTTTATATTGTCTATCTTTCCTATAAACATTCCATTTTTTCTGAGGAAGAATGTTTAGCCCCCCATGACCACCCATTGGTCCTTTGCACTGTATACAAGTCTTATGGATAGAATTATATTAGTCGAAATAATCCCCAAGCGGAACATGTCATAAATGTAGTACTATAAGTATGTAAGCATTCTCACAAAAATTCTGTAAATGTATATGTTTAAGGATTCATGATTTTATTTTCTCCTTTTTTCTTTTTCTTCACGCTCATTAGTTGCAATATAAAAAATAGTGCTTCAAAGTGGACATGCTTTTTGCATTCATTTATTTTTATGAGTGTTCTGCTCCACCATTATGTTTTTATTATTTTGCAAGTTTTATTTGTCAGGTCATGCATGAGAAAGGCTAAAATGGAAACGTAGAACAGTATGGAATTGTGGGATTAGAAAAAAAAAAAAAAAAAAACAATCACATCACATCACCGTAAAATTTTGCGATAATTTCATGGGGAATAAAAAATTTCTTTATTTTTTTTGCGCAAGTTCTTTATTTTGTAGTTGCTCCTTTTTTTTTTTTTTTTTTCTCCTTGACATTGTTAATTTATTTATTCTTTACAGAAAGCATTTTGTAACATTAAAAGGCAAAAACATTTCTGAAAAGATTATCTTAACCGTTATTGTGTGCATTACTTTGTATTTAAGTGAAAGGGAGAACAATAATAATATATACACATTCTTATGTCACGTATGTTTTCACTATGCTATATGTATTTGTACACATGCTTTCCCATTTTCCCATTATTTCAGTTAAAAACGAACTTTTATATAATTTCACCAAATGGAGAAGTAATGAATTCTTTCGTCACAAATATTTAATATTTTAGTTTAAGATGAAACAGGTTTTATGCAATTATTTGTTATGAATAAAAAATTATACTTAAAAGGAAGAAATGCAACATGTTTCTTCATTTTACGTTTTAATTTCGTTTGGAGACTTTTTCAAAAAGAGAATACCTCAAAGGAAAGATATGAAAATAATTTATATGTATATGCTAAAGTATTTGTATATATATATATATATACATATATATACATATTTGCAAGACATTTTTACCCACGTGTGCAAGGGGACTAACTGTTTACGTTTACTTATTTGTTATCAAACTGAAGAAGCGTAAAAATAGATGGTTATTCTTTGTCAAAGCCGGATATGAAGTATCTTTTTTTTTGGGGGGGGGGGAAAGGGTTTT